>NC_054555.1:6248334-6498334 GCF_017654505.1 Polyodon spathula | reverse complement strand
TATATATATATATATATATATATATATATATATATATATATATATATATATATATAGTAGTATCTTTGACTAAAGTAGGGGCAACCCAAGCTGTCAGTCACTTAGACAGAAAAGTAAGCAAACAATTTGAATCTGCCGTTAAAAAAATATAAAATGATACCTTTATATTATGAAAGGAAAAAAAAAATGTTGCAACCACTATCTCAATGCATGACTGATATCCTTGCATTGCATAGCAGCTAATGTTTTCTCAAAGAAGTTTAAAATATATTCTTTTAAAAGAGTTTTCTATTTATGCTTGATTCTGTCTTAAAACTACTGGAGAGCTATCAGCAGACACAAATATATCCCTTTCAAGGTGATATTTTCAACCAGGTTAATGCAAATGTTAAACTATTTATTTATTTAACAACATTTACCAGTTGACCCTTACTTCTCAATTTTAAAAAAATTGATTTAGAGGCCCTAAGTTTTCTACCCTATGCTAATTCTTTTGCTACCCTTTCCTTCTATCATATCTAATCAGTTGCTCTCTTCACACACACAGTTTTATAAACATTATAAATAAAAACACAAAACTCTGATATAGCGCCCCTTGTGTGCATTACAATTTATAAAAGGCATATGATTGTTCGCTGAAATGAAAAACAAATTGGAAAAGCAGATATTTTCCACAACAAAGAATAAATATTTCTTACAATATTCAAACAACACTTTGCCTGTTCCGTGCCTCAGCGGTGTTCACAAGGTTTAGAGATTTAAAAGCTGCTGCAATCTTTTTTTTAATCTTTTTCTTTTTTTTTTTTTTTTAAATGTGATTCCTTTTTAAAAAGGCCTGAGTTATAAGTTCTGCTCCTCGCTGGGACCTGCGGTCAACCTCCTTCTGGAGTTACAAAAAAAAAAAATCGTCTTCAAAGTTGTTTTCTATCCCGGTCGTAGCTTCATCTTCTACATTGGAGGAACAATCATTCCAGGTATAGCTGTTTAAGAGAGAAACAAGGACAAGATAGAGTTATTATAGTGGTAATCCATACGGAAGTGAGTTTATCTGAAGAAACAGGATAATGTATAGTTTTTAGTTGTTTTTTTTTCCGCTTAATTAAACCACACTTCAAGAAGTGTAATACATTTCACCGCAGTGCAATATGAGAGGAACGCAAGTTACTTTACTGGACTCCATGTGTATTTGCTGTTGCTATTTCAAATTTTTCAGCTATGAACCTCTTCCTTTACTTTCATCCGGTTCTTTTGTGGCAAACAGCACAGCATCTTTCAAATCTACACCTGTTGTTGCAAGCTAGATAAAGTGCTGACAACCAGAAACCAGGTCTCCTCCTCCCTGTGTATCTGCGGGCGTTATGTTTGATTATGCAAGCGAAAGCTACCTCTCTAGCACTGGAGTCAACTTCTGCTATGGAATGGAAGTTGATGGAATACCAGTCTAGCTGTTATTTCAGTGGAATATACAGGACTCCCAGCTGTGCCTTTATTTAAAGTGTTAGCCATTGCAATACAGTGAGGAATTTTGTGAACGACAAGTAATAGTTTGTGATACTGTACATGCTGTAATGAAAGAAAGCAGGAAAAGAAGGCAACTGCCCTCCTGTGTCTGTGGTATTCATATGTAAAACAGCTGAACATTTTAACCAGAATGGTTAGGCTAACATGCACAAATCTCAAGAGATTTTATTTAGGCTTTATCTGTATAATATTTACATGTATATGGAGACTATATGTCGCTAACTTTTTTATTTCAGACCTAAGAAAAATGAATTGAATGATGAAGTGGAAGTTCCTTTACCTTACAGTAAAGATTGATGTTGGTTGTTTTTTTTTTGGTGGTAAATATATATAACTTTTTTATTTCAGACCTAAGAAAAATGAATTGAATGATGAAGTGGAAGTTCCTTTTATATATATATATATATATATATATATATATATATATAAATGATGCTAAACACATTTTTAGCAGTTCTACACCAGACACCCATTATATCAACAATTCATTTATTTTAATGTAATTGCTAGTAACACAGGGCTCGATGAGTATCCTTCCTGTCTATGATGTAATTGACAAGCATTTCCATTCAGCCTTGTTCTCATGCCGATCTTATTACTAATGTTTGTCTGGAAGACACAATCAGTGATTCACTGTACTTCTTATTGCATAAATTGACTGCCTTTTTTTTAGTGTATTTGCAAGTTCTCTACGGAATATTTTAATAGATGCTTTCTGATATAGGATTTTCTAGGCAGATGTTGGACTATGAATGACTGCCTCTTGGGTTTTAGGATTTTCTACCATGAGACCTGCCTGACATGTTAATTAAGGATAATGGTCTGTGGACCAAAGTCTACCAGTTATAAAACAAGAGTCTTAAACATTGAGTATGACAATAACTATGACAGTTTATATGTGTCAATTACAAATCAAGCAATAAACCTATGGGGACCAATTTTCCATTGTGCTGTAATGACAAGGCGTGACCTAATATAATTAATTTAAATATTGATGGTAAAAACAACTTCAATTACACCTGTTTCATAGTATCCTTGTAACCTTAAATTCACCTTGTGTTTTCATATTGCATGTCCAAGCATTGCAGCACATAAGCTAAATGAAGGCTCACTTTCAATACAACTTAATAGTGCAATATGAAAAATCTAGCCACAGTTCTATTTTCATTCTATTGACAGAGGCCAGCTTTTGTTTTCTTAAGTACAATGCCGCCAGTTTGACCAAAAACAGGATTTTCAACACCTGTTAACAACTGAATACTTCATGAAGCCATCCAGTTAATTACAAACTGTTTTCAAAGTAGCGACAAGACACAAGAGATTTCATAAAACTTACTGGATTGATTTTTTCCTTCCCTGTATATCTCTTGCTATTTTTAGAAGAGCATTGTCTTTGTGGAATTAAAAGTTCCCCGCAGGTATCAGATTGAAATGCTACATGATTTCAAAACAGCTAAAATGGACCCAATCCTTCCTCCTCTACAAGATTGACAGCCTTGAGTTTCCCCCATTATTTTTCACATTTCCTGCAACAGTAAAAGCTATAGTGACAGGATCTTATCACTGTGAATGGGGATTCTCAGCATGCACTTCAAATGTGTTGCTACTGCACGGGAACACAGAAATATCACAATAAAGGAGAAAGGAAGGGAAATAACATACTTCAGGAGAAGGCCAGGCCCTGAAGTGAGCCTGCAGTGGAGTACTTGCTAGAGTCCACAAAAGACTGATCTGACAGGGGGAGAGAGAGAGGAGAGAAGAGGAGAGAAGAGAAGAAAGAACATGGTGTTATTTACCTACAGCAAGGTGGGTTAGGAACTGCACATGATGGGCTTGCTTCAATAAAACATAAGAATCTTTTGGTCTATTTTGGGGAGTCAGTTTCTCTTGTGCATATTTGTTTTTATCACTAAAGGATTAAAGATGCATAACAGTAGGAAAATCAACACTGTAATTTTTGTTTATACACTGTCTATGACCTTTACATTCTTACAGTTTACTGAATATGGCCCAGTATCTTTAAGTGAGCTATATATTGGAGGGGAAGGCATTTGAATCTACAATATCTGCCCCTACTTGAAAAATAACTGTAGCTTGAAATGAAACTGTACACTGAGGCGAAGTGTTGCAGTTTGTAAACATTTTAACTGCAAGTTTTGATTTGTTATAATTGCACTTACCATCTGGTTCTGTAATGCAATGCAATATAACAGTACCTTTTATTACAGTTATAGAGTAGTGTATAATTGTTTTTCAGTTTTTGTAACGGGGTGGTACATTAGCAGGTGAGGTTTTCTGCTCCTCTGTGTCGTGTCTCACCTTGCAGGCTGTTGCCGTTGGCGCTGCTGCAAGTGGGCGGCGGCGAGGTCTGCGGCCTCACCACTGGGGCGAAGGCGCTCTTCTGTTTCACAGCAGACACCATGTTGGCAGGTGAGAATGAGAATATCCCGGAGGAGCTACTGCAGTTGGAGGGCAGACTGGTTGAGGAGGCCATGGTAGGACTGGATGGCACAACTTTTGAGAAGACAAAAAAAAAAAAAAAAAAAAAAAAAAATCTTTAAAGTAGAGAGTCGGCTGGAATTTATTTCGTCACCTGGAGGAGAGTGCTTCTCTTCACTAATGAATATACTGGTTGTGTCGTGATAGTCCATTTTTCAGTTTCCAGGTTTTTTTTATTTTTATCTATGTATGTGTGCATTTATTTTCTTGATCAGGTGACGCATGTCTTACTGCTGTATGGTAGAAGTTGTAAAGCTGTAAATATGAATAAGAGGGTATGGTATTTATTATCAGATATTGTTTAGTGCTAACCCAAAGATTGCTTTTCTCAGGACTGAGGGCATGGCGTTATTGCTACTTCTTCAAGACAACTAATATTCATGCCCTGCAGTGATATACGATGCACTATACACCACGAGAAATCAACATTCACTGGACTCCCACTCCACTTTTAATACTCTCAGAGCATTTTCTCCTTGAATGATTTTACAATTACTGTGGCAATATATCAGGTGCCCTCTGATTTAGTCTCCTTTCTTTATTGTTGTTATTATTCTATGTTTAGATTTGCTAGCATTCTATTTTAGCACATGTGTAATAATGTCATAATCCATTTATGAAGGCCTAACTAATCAATTAATGAAAATTGGAACTATAAAGCTTTGGCCAGTTTGATTGAAAGTGTCTGTGCAGAATCAGTCAGCCTCTTAAAGTACTTGTTAGCATGGTGGAATCAAAGTGCTGAAATTGAATTGCTACTCCTGCAATTAGTTTATTGATTTAATTAAGAATCTTTAATTTAGAGGCTGGGATTGAAACAGCGTGTGATGTGAGTGGTCAGGCATTACTGACAGGTATTGGAACAATGCTTTTAATTTGATACAGGGGATATGCAATGTTTTTTTTGTTTTTTTGTTTTTTTAAGAAGAAACCTCATTCTTTCAGCTGGAAACAAAAAAGCTCACACAATGGGACAAATGCGCTATGCTTATACTTAAGCTGTGTCTCGCTTTTGTTCTAAAAGGAATTCAAAAACTAAATAAACAACTAAGAATCTAAATTTAACACTTGCTACTCCATACATGTGTCATACATGTTTAAATACACATACATTTATCTGAGGAAAAAACAAACAAACAATGTCTTGCAAATACAACACAGCAATCTTAGAAAGTGAAGAAAGGTAAAATGGCGAGACTCACTGGCATAGGGTGAGTTGGCAGCTGATCCATTGAGAAAGCTTGGCGATCCTCCCAGGTTTGACATCCCAGTGTTGCCGTATCCATTCATACCTGTTGTCACTGAGTTATAGTTCGTCTGCTGAGGTGTGGGGCTTGGCACATACCCATGAGGTGATACGCTGCTCGTGTTCCGAGTGAAACCTGAGGAAGACATGTTATAGTACAGCACACAGTCAATGGAATGCATTTGTATTTTTGTAATTATAGGGTAACAACACAAGTAGTTGCAGTTTATTCATGCCTAATTATAGTTATGATAGTACTTGATATAACTACAGTGCTACAAAGAATCATAAGCCAGTCCAGGGGTTGTAATGAAGCTGTTTCGATCAAAATGTCTCATGAATTGGCAATGGCTTTTTAATTGACTTTAATGCTTTGGTTCACACTAATAACATCTGAATCCATGCCATTAATGTAACAGGTCACAGGGCCCTGGTAAAAAAGACAGTGTTCCTTTAACGCTATCCCAGAGTGTTGCCCTTCCATCTTGGCAGCAGGAGTTCTCGAGTCTTGGAACAGAGAAATATATAACAATAAAGATGAGGATGAGGAGACAGACAGGAAGTCAATGAAAAGAATCAGGCAAGAAACACACTCACTTATTGCTAACACCAATGTAATTTTTACTATAAGACCCATGGGGTGAATGCTGAAGCTTCTGTTAGCAATACATTTTCAGGAAGAACTTTGAGGTGGGGAGGCTGAATTTATGACATGCAATCATTCAGAGACTCCAGCCCAGACCGATACATTGGGTTATTTTAAAATTAAACACACTAAAGATTACATAATATATATTGCAAAATGATGCCGCTATAACCAGTTTAAATGGCAGCAGAACTCAATGGTGACCTTCTAGTGTGGTTGCCCTCTGTGCCAAGATAATAATAAAGATAACATTTAATTTGGTGTTCAGTTACCCTGAAGGGGTAAAGGGGATTGGGTTTCCATTAATACTCTGCAACACTAACAAAAATCTTGGCTTGCATCTAATGTTTATATATAGCAAACAAAACAAAACAAAGTGTCAATGTTATTACATGAGGATGCCTGGATGAAAATAATGGTGTTATGATTGTGTGTTACAAATCGCTTATGCTGTCAAATACAAAAATTAGCACAGGGCCAATTTACCATATGGTGTTTAAAATCTGAAATCTACTAAAATAATTACTCTATCGCTCTATTGTTACTACTCTAAAAAAACAAAAACAAAAAAAAACAGGCTGTTTTACTGCAATTTAAAGGGGACCAAATCCTGTGTTATAAAAGTTTGAAATGTTTCAAAGATATGGTGGGAAATGAATAACAGGTTTAGATGAAAAGCTACAGTTCTGCGTCAAAAGATAACAAAAGGAACGTCTGCTGGGATATTTCCTGCTTCTGCCTAAGAATACCATTTTGCTTACTATGTTTTGCTTTGTATGACCAATAGAGCTGCCTTCACGCTAATCGGGGAGGTCAGACGGTAGCCTGAACACTTTTGATAGATAAGTGAAGATGAGATGCGCTACTCGTTTCCCTTACCCTGATTGGTAGACTCTGACACGTTGACGGCTAGCTGGCCACTGAAGGAATTCACTCCCATCATCCCCGCGTGCACAGATGTGTTGCTGAGGGCTGGGAGCTGGTTGTGGTTCCGAGGGACATTGTAGAGGGCTTCTGCAATGTCCGCTGCCCGCTTCAGGATGATTTCCTGCGCCGAATAAAATAGGAGCAAGTGTTCAGGGGTTTCTCCCAGGCATTGCATTCAAAGACATGATTTTAGTTTTAAAAAGAACAAAGGGGCAGTGTGAATTGGGCAGTTTGGCTTGCTGGTGGAATCTAAGCTAACAGTTCATTACATGTTACTAAATTGATCAAGTCTAGTTTGACTGGAAACAGGGTTGTACACACCTGGCTTGCTAGGACCGTTTTCTATAAGAGCATTTTATTTTTTAATTCATATGACTATGAAGTACTTAACATTGAAGCAGAAAGCAAGCTATGCTATACCCAATCTACTTCTAATGCATAAATAATTTAGGACTTTTGCATTTCGGCCATTATTGATAAAGAAAGGACATGCGTTCATTTCAAATAATAATAATAATAATAGTTTAAAATGTTTGAACAAAAATAAATTAAAAAAAAAACCTTACCTGATTATTATGTGGCATGCCATACAGAGCTTCGACTAAATCTGCAGCTCTTTTCAGTATAACCTCCTGTAGAAAGAAGAACAAACAATAATGAGTAAAGCCTCTGTCTTGCTGGAAGCATTGCTGATTTGCACGATGGCTTTTAGAAATAAGGTCCTGTATTTAAGAAGTCTTCATGCATAGCATCTGCCTCCTATACCCAGTTGTTGTTATTAGAATCGAATGACCCTTCTGCCAGACCCAAGCAAAGGAAAATGTTAGGAAGGAAACCCTTTTTTCCAGACTCCTCAATTACCTGTATATATTTTGTTGAAAAAAAAAAAAGTTAAACTGAGCTTTTAGACTAACTGAGGACAGTATAGTGTAAATAAGTGACGGCCTGTATGCTGTAACTGTATACTGTCAACCCCAGAATCCACTTACTATCTGTGGCATTTGTGTTTTATCCTGAAGAGTTAACATATTGATCATTATGTTGCCCTGTGCTGGTTATTATTTAATCATAACATAATGTTTAACTACAAAAGTGTTTTTGTCTTCTTTACTGCCATTTGATGGTAGAAGCCTTTAATATTAAGGTCCAGTGTCAATAGATGAAGTGAATAAAACAAATAGTTGTTTAGTCCAGTTTATCAGAGAATTTAACAGAGAATGAACTAATACAACAGCACAACAAAACCCGTAAAGATACTTTCCCACATTACTAATAGCTATTCATGCACTTACTACATATTAATTGCATTGGAATGAAGAACTTTGGCAGTTATCTTCCATTTCAATGGGAAAATCAGGACATAATTACAACCATTTTGCTGTCTTCATAATCTCTTCATAAATAACTCTTTTTTAAAACATGTTTCCAAATGACAAGCTTTTAGATCCAGTATTAGCATTTTTCCAATCATAAGATCACTGCTATAGAATATAAAGCAGTTATCATACTTCAGATGGATTTGCATAAATGTAGGTATTCCCACAGCTACAATATCTGTGCATCTGACCTCACACAAAATGTTTAGTTAGTTTATTAGATGTGTCTTCTAACAGGCTGTTAAATGGTTTCACAGAAGGTCATACACTGTATTAAAAGCAGAAACAATTGCAACTTTGCATTTATATGTATTTAAAGCCAAAGTGAATGCTCATTTCTATTTATTGGATTTCAATAATCGGGTTGGTCAAACTTTGTAACGGCTATAACATATTTTTCTGTTGCTGTGTCCAGGAAGGAACAAACCTTATGAAAAACAATATACCACTGGTACAATATCACTGAAAAAAGAAAATGGATGTCTACCGAAAGGAGGCAAAATCAAAAAGAAAAACGTAATGTGGTTACACAACAATGTGAATAATTGATACAAAAATCTATTATATTAGGGTGTTTTGGACTATCATTCATCTTTTTTATATATAAGACAAGATTCTGGACAGAATAAATAAAACAATACATGTATACATATACTATTATAGAGTTTATCAGTGATCAATAAACCTTTCAGAATCAGTCTCATGTAAGTACAATTACTGTAAGTATATTTTCAGGCTTGAGTTTAACTAGAGCATTTACTAGGCTGCCACATGCTGTGTTTACCAGATAGGGTGCATTGGTGAGGTGGCTGAAGGGTGTTCTGTCTTAGGATTCACATTCTGTTATGCTAATACACTAAGCAATATAATATCAGTCTTCTGTTTATAGTGGGTTTACAGAGATTGTGGATGTATGATTTGATCCCGGAGCGAGGTATTAAAAGAAGCTGTGAGAAGGGCTATGAGCACCTTAAAAGGGCAGGCTCTGTTAATAATGAATGAGGCTCTTCAACTAACACCCTGTGCTAGCTAGGCACTTTTCCTTTATCTCACTGTTATATACTCCTAACAGAGACGGCTATGAAATCAATGACAGTGTTGTGTGTGTCTGTAACACTCGATCTACAATACACATTTTTATTTTATTCAAATAAATACAGAAACACATACTGTGCATCAATCAAATACATGTACTTGCATGAATAATTACCAGAACATACATACAGTACATGTCTAAATACATAAAATAAAATTACAAGTTATGTACTGTGATTCCATTGGTGTGTTTAAAATGAAGCAGACTGATGAAGAAGAAATTGCACAGTTGTTTAACATGCGCCGGACAGGATATATATATATATATATATATATATATATATATATATATATATATATATATATATATATACTATATATATATAAATCTTGAACAAAAAAACAGGAGGGGGTAAATTATACTCCACTGTGAGTAGAAATACAGCTGTAGTGATTCTTTTTTTAAATTTTTTATAAGCAGACACACTGAACCTATAAAGTCCTTTTTAAAAGTTAATGCACAAGGGCCTGGAAATGTGCTTGCAGTGCGACAACCAGAAAATTGCTCTCACCTCCCTGCTGTAACCCTCGCTGTGAACAAGCCCTGGAGCGTGTGTATGTGTTCAGCAGCGAACATATTGCCTTTCAATCAGCCCCGAGACCCACTGAACACACAGACAGAACATGACGAGAGGGTCAGGAAAGCAATAAAGATTTTACTGCGCTGTCCAAGGTGCTAAATTCACTCAATAATGGGACTGGTGCCACTGCGTTAACCTCTCATTACTCGCGGTTTGAGGGGAAAAATCAGCTATTCGGAATAGTACCAACTTCATTTTCAACTTTAAGTGTTTCATTTAGTGATACAGGGATTGCAGGAGAGGAAATGGTTTTCAGTATGTGCACAGAAAGCTTTTGATTTGGTGGTAGCCTAACATTTTCTGAATGTATCCGTAGCTTATGGTATATGTACCCATCAGACATAAATTACTGAGGCAAATGTCACTTCCACACACAACTGTAGCCCTGAGCTTGAACCTTCATCACTCAAACATGTTTGTTTTTGTTTTATTTATTTATTTTTGTACATTTTGTATCAAATACATTTTATATATTTGAGTTACGTTTCTAATTTCCACAAAGGTATAAAACAGTCAATGATATGATTTGATTGAGAAATGTTTGTTTAGAGATCAAAACACGAACTAACTTAATAGTATTAAAATAAATAATAATACACATACATTAAAAAAAAAAGTTATTTCTTTATCTATAATTCCAGGTTTATTAAGAAATGTTACCACACTACCTCCACGCACCCGCAGTACTGCTCCAACTAAAGTCATTATGAGCCAAATGATGCATAAGATAGACAATACTGTCAAATATAGGATTACAGCAAATACAGTGGATTCCAAGGAACCTGTGCTACCATTTTGATCAGAGTGGAGGGTGTGTATCTGGCTACTTCAGTCCCCTTCGACATGTTTAATTAACTTTATTATTATAATAATAATAATAATAATAATAATAATAATAATAATAATATAATAATAATAATAATAATAATAATAGTAATCAGTAAAAGTAAATTCAATTATGTTTTACAACGCTTATTTCCTTTTTTTCCTATAGTACAGAGATATCTTCTTCTAAATTGTAACACAAAATATGCTGAGCACATAAAAGCTACAGTGCACTAACGAATTGTTCATTTAAAACTTGTCTCTCTCTGTCCTAAACAAGGCAGTATCCATTGTGATGAATCTCTGCAGACACTAGAGACACCCAGAGGTCTACCTTGCTTATGGCCTAACAAGGCTTTAACTGTATAGAGCTCTGTGGCAGTGTGGCAGGGTGGAAGGCCTGCCCATGTGTGTTTGGGTGGAGAATATTGGGCTGGCAGGGTGGGGGTTAAATTTTTCCCTGTCAAAACACATGGGAATGTAGCTTTGGCTGACAATTGAATACATGATTAAATGATTAATTAGGCTCCAGCCACAGGTGTATAAAATAGGCGCTCATGGGTGTTAGGGAAGAGTTAGTAGGATTAATATCGGTTGTAGAGGTGGAGGTCCGTGTTACGTGTTCCGTGTTGTGCTGTCTGTTTACACTGCGTGAGTTTTTGTAAACCATGTTGTTTTGGCCATGGTGCCTTTTGTTTTGTCAGGGGTGTTTTTGTTGGTGTTTGTACCATGTTATTTTTGTTTATTTGGATTAAAGAGCACATTAGTGCATTAGAACTTGCAGCTTTCTGTGTCTGAGTCTCTATCCCTGCCAATACCATCTGGGCTGTGACGCTACAGTGCCATAAGCTCACATAGACCCGATTAAATGGGGAAGGCTAAAACACCACTGATATTTCTCTATTTAGACAGCACTTCTTTTTAAAATCTTTTCAGTCTTTAAGTCATGATATTCTGAGGCCTGCTTATTTCTGAGACCCGTTTATATTACTGTATTAATTATGATGCCTGGAAATATGATATACCTTCATTAGTGAAGCAGATACTGAAAAAATATAACATTTAGGTCACATCTGGATGTGAATGCAGCACACAAGATACATTTATAAGGAAGCTGAGCTAGATAAAACCTGACAAATTTATCTCCTTGCTTGTTCATTTGCAATTTTATCATGTCCTAATGTTCTATTAGAGCTGTAATACAAGAGGGGTCAGAATCATTCATCTTACAGGAAGACAAACATGATGATGTCATATTTCCTGGGCTGCCATGCTGACCCATGGACTCCATCTATTCCTGGGCTCTGATTTCATTAGCAAAGAGAGCGTTTCTTCGCCACAGCCGGCAGGTTGGTTCTTGGCTGATGGAAATTAGACACATGTTTGTCTGTTTGTCTTCTTCTTATTGCTTTGTCTTACACTAAATATTAGACAACATAACTAACAGTTATGTTTACTTTAAACAGTTTAGATCACACATTTAATTTACCTAATTCTTTTTCACTCTTTTTCTGTGCATGCTAGCATAACCAGGCCTAACCCTCCCTTGAGAAAGCGTTGACACAGACCTCAACCTCCTTGACTTAAGAATTGGATCTGAAAGTCCTATACAAGGCTATTTCCATTTTTTTAAATCTATGACATAATAGTCAGTGTAGTATAGTGACCAATTTACTGTGTCTGTCAATCAGTGAAAACTGGCCATTTATATTTGAATGTGAACATTTATAAAATGGCTTGGACATTCCCTGTATCCTGTATCTGCACGTCCCACACATCTGTGTGATATTGCTTATGTACACTGATCTGTGTAATCAACATCTTCTTAAACAGTGCTTTACAGATATCCCTTTATCAGGGGGAAGCCTGTGTATAGTAATCTGTCTGCCCTGTTCTAGTCTGTGCTCTCTCTGGGCACCTGCTCAGTTTATAATGCTTTCAGCTTTGGAAATCCTGAACGCAAGATGGGTTGGGCATGATGTTTCTTTAGACACATTTCTAAAGCCAGTCATCTATTTCTTTGGTTTGCTCTCCTACTGATATTCTGTGTTAAAAAAAATATTTTGCTTTTCATGTGCCGGAAAAAAAAAAAAAAAAAGTGTTTGCTTCCTGAAGACTTTCGTGTCACATCAGATGTAATTTGTTTTAATGACTCCAAAGTTTAACAAGACAAAAAAATAAATATATGTCAGAGGAGCTATTTTGTCACACAATTATTATTATTTTTTTAAAATAGGCACCTGCTTTTTTAAAGTCTTGTAACATTTACACTACCCAGCCAAACATTTAAAAATATAAACTGAGCTGCAATATATTGAGATGTATCTTTTAAACACATAAGACAGGTGGAGCTTTTCAAGATGGAATTTGAACATTCCAGTTTCAGCATTAAAATTCAAAATTGACCTTTGGATTAACCCATTTAAATTTCCTGAGGTATCAAATCAAATTAACAAAACCAGTTCTATATAGTGTATATAACAAAATGTTTCTTATTCCCTGGTTTAAAGGAGGAATGCTACTAATACAGTTTTGAAACATGTTTCCTCCCAACCTGCATAGAACAATGGCCTTGTGCAATGGCACATGACCGGCACACTGATCAGCATTCCGATTACTGATTCCTACTTCCCAGCCTCCAAAGGTCAAGTGTCAGGGTAGCATATGGTGAACCACGAATGACATCATTAAAGCTATTATGAAAATGACCTCATTCAAACCTACCGACTGAATTATTTATTTTTCAGTTGTTAGCAACACTCTGGAGAACTACCGTTTCCTCACTGACAGCTTGCCAGTTTAAAAGGTGTGAAGTCATATTTATTTTTGTTACACAGTATTTTATTTTACAGATGTGTCTTGTATTCAGTACAGATCATTCTATCAGTTATTTGGAAAAACTGACACTGACAAACTGCTAGCAAAACTCTTTCTATCCACCCTAACCATGGTGTATGTTCAGACCTAATAAAGCCACACTGCAGTGCCATTATCCTCATATGTTTCCCTCAACAACTCACAGAATGCTATCTGGAGCTGGAATTCTTTGTTGGATTTTGCTTCATGGCTTTTTTTTTTATCTGGGTACCTCTTTACTGTACACTGTCACAAGACCTTGAGTAAATGATTTAATTATGTTTAACACTAATGCAAGTGACTTCTTTTCCATTTAGTATTCAAGCAGGACAGACCCATGTTTGGAACTAGCCAAGCGTGAATCTGCCAAGCCTGGATGAATGTTTCAAGGAGATCTCTTGACATCACTGGCTCCCCTAGGAGCTATTGAAGGGCACAGTGGGACACCTACAAGCACAGGTAGACCTGACCTCAAACTGCATGGGATTTTGAGAAGGTAAGTAAGCTTGGACATAAGGGTCACACAAATAAGA
This sequence comes from Polyodon spathula, assembly GCF_017654505.1. NCBI lineage: Eukaryota > Metazoa > Chordata > Actinopteri > Acipenseriformes > Polyodontidae > Polyodon > Polyodon spathula. The sequence goes on along the minus strand of NC_054555.1, from coordinate 6,484,229 downwards.
ATATTGCACTTATTATGTGAACAAAATTCTTTATTGGGTGCAAGTTGTATCGGGCACAACTACTAAGCTATTTCATTTATAGATACCCATCATTGAATAAATTGTGTAGCTTTATCAGAACTCCTTCAAAATCTTAGAAATATTGGCCATGATGTCAAACACCTCTCATTACGTTCAGCTGAAGTCAAAGTTTCTGTACAGGGATTATTGTTCTTGACTTTAAATTGTAAAGATAACCTTCAGTCAGGATACATTGTTTTAGATTCTAGGCTCTCCAACATTTCAACTGCATGTTAGTCAATCACAAAACACAATCATTTCAATTTGAATGTTTAATGTTTAAAGAGTAATAATAATAATAATAATAATAATAATAATAATAAATAATAATAATAATAATAATAATAATAATAATAAATAATTATTCCAGACATTTACTGAAGGATTTTTCATATAACATTCCAAAACAGTATCGCTTTGACAGTGGGTATGGGAGTGTCAGTTCAGCGTTATAAATAATGGGATTCCTGAGAGTAATTAGGTTACATGGTTTGATACAGGACAGCTTGGGGAGAGTCTCAAAGCACTGGATTCCTGTACAGCTTGTAAATCCAGTCAGAGATGAAAGACTCCCGGTGAAGAAGGAACACATCTGATAAAGTCATGTGAGTGACCCAGCCATTTATCAGTGAAACCTCTCATTACTAAACAAGCAGCCTCACACACAAACCGAACACATTGACGATCATAACAATCAGTCTGCGCGCTTTTTCACTAATGTTCTCTTGCTGCATAATTCATAAATCATTCCCGTGACTCAAAGGTTACTCTCCGCAAGTCAATATCCCTGGGCCTGCCTGCCTGCCTGCCTGCCTGCACTACCTACCAGAAACTGCCGACTTTATTAAACAACTGTGAGTCCTGTGCTCTTTTCACTGGTCTCAGTCCCTTCTTTATTCTAGGTTATAAATTGGGATCCCTTTTCTAAAGCCTAATTCAGGCTGATTTCTCTCTCATGCACAGTCTGAAGGTTAATCTAGGATGAGAAATCTAGGGCACTACCTTTTTTTTTTTTTTTTTTTTTTTTTGGACCAGGTGGCTTTGAGATGCTAGGAATTTGTTTTCTTCATAAAACCACAAAAAGGCCACAGATTGGAGCTGCCTAACCTGAACCAGGGCCAAGAGATTGTCGGTCTTCAGTGAATACGCTCTGAACAATTAGAAAAATCTGCTTTAAAATAATCTCTTCACATGCATATTTAAAAACAGAAGTCGTCTCGAACTAGAATACTTTTACAAAATACAGCTCTCTAATGAAAGCTTAGGATAGGTTTAACCCTCAAATCTACCCAACACACCCCTCTCCCCCCTTCACCTGTCTATGACTGACTTCAGCAGTAGAAAGAAATGCCTTCAACAAACTGTTATTGCCTCAATAAAAAAAAAAGAAATCAATACTGCAGAAATGAACAAGAGGAGAGAGCTGTGTCTGAGACACCAAAGAACAGCATTTCTAGAACATCTGATAATAAACAAGTTGGAGTCATTAAAAGGGTAGATTTGGTTTAGCATTTTTATTGAGCATAAATTGGTCTTGGCTTATCTTAATAGGGGTGTGTGTTTTTTTGTGTGACTCAATTACTGTTCCGTAAGCAATAATAAAGTCGTAGGTGCTGCATGTTCGATCGGCTGATCTCAGAGAACGCCGCCCTGGACAGCTGACTTTACTATGATGGATCACCTGGCTTGCTCTCTAAGTGGAGCCAAGTTCCTTCCTGCTGTGAGGAGAGTTTTACTAGTCTTCACTTAACCCCTTCAAGACAGTGCAAAGCTAAAACATCCTTTCCTTCATTCCGTTTAACGCCATGGGGAAACACACAGATTCCTGCAATGTTTACAGCTTGTACAATTGGGTGTTGGAAGTTAGCCGATGAAGAAGGTAGATTCTCCCGTATATAAAACCGGTCATATTTTGTCATATATGTTTATTTGTTAAAAGATTGGATATTCATTGAGATAGCTGGTCTTCATTTTCAGTTTCTGCAATGGGAAAGGCTTTCAATGTGGTACCTGTATTGGTAGTCACCACTGAAGAGCCACCACCCCAGTTTGCTGTTCAGATTTCAAGAAACCTGTCTTTAAAATATCGAGAGAGACACAAAATTGATTCTTCCTGTCAGCTACTTTTCTACAGTATGTTGTTTTAAACAGGAGAGCTTCAATGCGCAGGTCAAGTTAAAATAAACACATTTGTTATTATTCTCAGTGGAAATCAGCAACTTTATTGAAACAGCAGCCAAACCCTTCATCATTACTCATAGTAGTGCTGTTTATGAGAAGGAATAGACTCAGCCCTGGTTTTCCCATTAAATATGTTTGTAGAAAAAGCATGACAACTTAAATTTAAATGATAATAACTAACATCAAATCTACTTTACAGCTCGATATAATCAAGCATTCTTTACTCTGAGTGATAGCATCAAGATACAGCATCCTGAATCACCATCATGAGCTAAGACATTTTTCAATTAAACATATTCCCTGAACCAAATAAAAAACAAAACCAGCTGCAGTCCAACATATGCTTGTGATTACGGTTTTCATTGCATGTGTATATCTTCCACATGTTTCTCCTGTAAAGAAAGGTGCTGCAGATTGGCTCACTGTCAGTGGCGTACAGTAATTGTCTGGTGTGGCACAGTACAGTATGCAGTTACATGCCATTAAATGGTTAATTGACTCCATGCTTGTTTGCCGAGCCCTCACTGTTCCAATTACAAAAGCAGCCTCGGCCCCCTGTCGCAGGGTGTTCTCGTTGTAAATTTCAATTTCCAGCATGAGGCTAATGTGAACTAATGAACTGAAACCCTATCACATTGTCTTCAGTTTAAGCCATTGAAACACAACTTGTTGATATTTCATGGACACTGATACTTAGCTGTGCTCACATCTCAAAAGTGGCTGTCATATGGCTTGATTTCCCATACGGCACTGGCTGGAAAATTATACTTAAATCAGTTCATGCAATTCTATAACACATTCAGTGAAGTTCTTTTATACAACATTCACCCTAATGCCTGACACATTTTTATTACGCCTGAACTGAACAAATCTATGTAGAAAGCGTTTATATTGTGTTATTTATTGTTTAAGGTACAGTATTTCACCCAGACATTAAAAAGGTCATGATTGGTGATGAGCAGTGTGTTTCCATAACAACAGTCAGCCAGCGATGATGTCTAATGATGTTGCATTGGAACAGGCTGCTCATCTGGTGGGGAACATGAATACAGGTCATGTAGTGCGGCCCCAGATGGAGCCCAGGAATACAGTACTGGGGAGCCATATGGCGAGGAATGTGGAGCAAGGAAACTGTTCAGTTTCTGTGTGGCAGGATGAACTGAAGAATGATGAGCTTATACTTCCTATTGTTTATTAACAAATGCTTCCCCTGGCAACAACTTTTCAAGACATGAAGATTTGAGAGAGAGAGATATAAAATTATGTGAAATATATGAAGTTACTTAATTTACTAAACTACACTGTGTTGCAATATAGTATACAGTAATTACCTTAAGGCAGTAACTGGTTATAACTGGTTTATATGAGCAAAAAATCTTGCTTGCATTTGGTTTAAATTATTATTGAGTTATTCAGTTATGCATAATGTGTCAAATTCTATTTGTGACATTTTTTCAACCATGCCCTTTCATTTATTTCACTAGGGTCAGTTGAGGTAGGCTTGAATGATCAGTTTCCCTGGGTAATAGTTTTAACCACAGAAACTACTTTCATCGTATTGATTAGGTGATGTCTGAAAATTGCATCAAAGTCCTTGGAACCTCTCAGAAAAACAGTTACATGAGATGAACTGCTGGGGTTGTTAATGGCTTGAGGAAGCTGTCTTTAAGACATGCCACCAGCAGAGACATTGCATATGATCAGCTGGATGTACTTCACAGTATCCTGCTTTTAACCACTTAATACAAACTATTTTACACATAGCTGTCTGCGCAGAACCAGGCAAAAACAATACTATATCGTCCATCTGATTGAAAACCTCCTTTGTCTGTAATTTTGGTGCACATTTATGGAGGTATGTTTTTGTCACCCCTAGAACCGCGTGCTTGTACACACATAAGTAATCCTACTGTATTTTATCAAATATTTTTTATATTTTTTTTAAATTATTGTATGCTATCTTAACTAAATAAAACATTTAAATAGTATTAACATAAAATAACAGCCAATGAAGAAACAAGATCATGTACAAGCGTCCAGCTCTCATTTTTTATATGATTTTCCAGATAGACTGGTAGCTCTCAGCAGATTGATAAGGCGTTCCAGTGCAATAACACTGCAACAACTGGTATTCTGTAGGAAATCATATGGACTATATGACCCATATGGGTATTGCTATATACAAATAGAAATAAACAAGAGCATCCATCCAGGTTTCCATTAAAAATGCATTTATGTAATTAAGAAAAAAAAAAAAGCACATGCAAAAAAAAAAAAAGAAAAACCTGCATCACCCGTAAAACAAAGGGTTACTCCACTTCTTTCAGGTTGTGAACCAAACACCTAAAGGTCACCCATGCCATGGTTTAATACTCATGCTACATAAGGAATGAATACAAATGTGTTAGTCAGGCAGGGTGAGTTAAATTAGAAGGTCAGACAGAACTGCGAGGGCTGAAAAATCACCCAGCAATGGCCGTAATTACTCTTTTTAGTCTATTAAGTGTTGTTGTTCTATCAGGACTCTGGGGTATAGGGCATGAAGTACAAGAGAAAGTAATGTGTGTTTATTACTCCCACAGGATCAATTTACACGGTGGTTTTCTGCTCAAGGAGCACAACGCGTACCAATAAGAAAAGACTTTCCTTTATTCCGCTACTTTTTGATTATTTCACTTAAAAGCTGAGCTACTGGTAGTCATCTGTGCGGAATCACCCTCACAAATATAAGAGCAAAGGGGTCCTTCTTACACACGTCAATTGTGACCTATGATACAGGCCATAGGAAACCTGACATTGACAATTTACATCCATAACATTCAGCTGATTTACAAGATGTCATAAAGTACGTATAAGGCCCCTGGTTATTTTTACATGCACAACAGAAACACTACTGTTATCAAATTATCTTGAGTTAAACAGTGAAACAGAGGAATGCCTTTGTGCTCAAATGCTTGGTGTCTCTCTCTCTCTTTGTGTGTGTGTGTGTGTGTGTGTGTGTGTGTGTGTGTGTGTGTGTATAAGACCACTCTTTCCAGGAGTGATTAGTGAATTTGAGAAAATTGAGAGCACTTATGTGCCCCGAACACTGGGGACTAAATCAATTACACCCATACTTACACCTTTACAGACAATTACAGCATTAACTCTGCCATGGGTCCAATTTGAATGAAAGTGGAAAATAAGCCATTTCATGAACCTGTATTCGTGCAAGTCTTTATTATGGAAAAAAATATTGGTACTGACCTTTGGTAAACGCTCAGGGTCACCCGGATGTCTAGGGATGACCTTTTGTAACCTCTGGAAGCCGTAGTCAATGGTTGGTTCATTCAAAGCTACAGAAAAACAAGAATGTAGATGCACATGCTTAAAACAAGGTTGGAGTCAAACACTCCTAGTCCCAAATAATGCAAGATCTTTGGTGCTCTTAGATAACCTCTCATTCACAGAACAGCAAGTCCTATAGTAGGACTGGAGAACCAGGAACCCAACACACCTCCACATGCTGCTGCATTACTGTGGTGTTGCATGGATGTCTCTCTTCCAAATACTGCCCAGACCCAACTCTGCTTAGCTTCTAATATCTTAGGAGAAGCTACAATGCTGAAGACTGTACTACACTCTTCCTATGTTGTCCACAGGCAGGGAAGGGGAACTAATTGTCTATTGGAAAAACCTAAAGTACACAAAATCCACTAATAGCAGATCTTTTATATCCACGTACTACTACAGTACAGAATAGTATGTATGCGTTTTTAACTAAGATACTGTAGGATTATAACACAAGTTTTGTATTTTTTGCTATTGGTGTGTTTGTGTGTTCTGTTATATCTGTATGTGTGACTGAAGCAACAAAGAACTAGGTAAACAAAAATAGAAGCTGTACTTATTATTATTATTATTATTATTATTATTATTATTATTATTATTATTATTATTATTATTATTATTAATGAATGGCTCCAGGCATGTCTATTTTCAAAGACAGTATTTTTATAGATGAGCTCACACTTTTGATTAATTGGGTTTACATTATTTAATTTTTTAGCACATGTTCCTGGTGCATTAATTTCTAGCTGCATAGCTTGTAAACATATTTGACAAACACTGAATCCACTTTAATTCACTGCAATGTACTAGTGAAAAACATATGGTAAACAGTTAAAAAAAGTGTGCATATATATATATATATATTAACTATACATCTTAAAATACAACTAAAGTTCTTGAATTTATATATACAATCTTGCTAATGGAAGCCCTTCATATTCCTATGAAAGTAGATTGCCCTAATTTGCAAAGTAAGAGTAAAATGCAGATATGATAATCTGGGGATTTGAAAGGACATTTACTTTGAAACAGTAAATTTAGTGCTGCAATTACACCAATAAACTCTTTAACTTGTCAACTTTGTAAATCTAAAAGGCTGCCAGTCATTCATGAAATGAGAATCATGCTTAAAACCACAGAGTGACAGGTACCTACTTTTTAATGCAAGAGAAGTATAGTAAAATGGCCAAATAATCATTTACCAAAGTATATCATTCAAAAGAGTTCTGTAAAAAGCCTGACTGACTCACTAGAGCACTGATTTTTTTTTTTTTTTAGGTCCCAGGTAACGACTGTAGGTAGGTAAATAAATCCTCTTTTGGAATAGTCCTATGATTACAATAAAAAAAGTAGTCAAGTTAAATATAATATATATATATATAATGTAATATATACTGGAAAGAAATTATATATAGACTTTCTTAAATTAATGAAGTTATATTATTTTCATTATTTTTTAAAATAAATTTAATTCCATGGAGTAACTTCCCTACACAGTATGCCATATTGCAGAAAACCTCCAGAAAAATAATATTGCTTGAATTACAATGATCTAGAATGTAGATCTTTTCCTGATGACAAAGCTGTGTGAAGGGGAACACATTACAGTACAGGACATCGAGTTATAGTTAAGAAAGCGTCTGTATGCATCAAGAGTATTACAAATTAATTAGCCATATATATAAAAAACTTGAAAACAACATATACATGGCACATACAAAACACAATTAACACCAGGCAAGATATTTACATAAATCAAAATGGTGCATGACTGTATTAACACTGCTATAATACAGTATATAAAATAGCTAGGGCATATGCCAATTACTGGTTCTATGCACTGTAACTGTTTGATAAAAAATAAAAACATCCTGTTTCTTTTTTTTTTTTTCTCTGTGTCTGCAAGTACATCTTTAATTAAAGATAATGAATCTATTTTGTGCCAACAATGCTTCGATTGTTAATCAAAAGATTGTCTAATGTGATTGTGAGAGGAATTTGTTTCCCAGAGTCTCACTGCCAAGGGTAGCAGTATGATTGACACTTAATATAAGCAATTAAAAGAACTTGTTGAAATATCATATGGAGCTCACCGCTCAGGGGTGTTGTACAGAATGCAAGATTGAAGAGAAGGCATTCAAGTGCTACAAAAGTAATTGAATAAGACATGTCTTAACATTATTATTTAAAGAAAAATAAATAAACTGTAGATATGGGTGTCAGTGCTGAGGCACTCCATGGAAGCCAGGAAGGCAGTAATAATAATTCATTCTCCCTCTCTTGATTTTGTTTCCATAGTGGGTTCAGACTCATTTGCACCCAGTGTTTTATTAAATCAATACAGCGCTTTTGACCATTTTAAATGACATAAGTGGCTTCTAAAAATTACAGCTTTTTTCATTACTTTTAAAATAAATAACAAACAAAAGAAAGAAAGAAAAAAAAGCATTTTTCAACATTATGACTTTGCTAGTTTCAGATTTCCCCTTTTTAATCTGTTATCGTTCTAACAATTATTTAATATGCTCACTATGAAGATAACAATTTGCATGTAATGAAATGTACTGCATGTGTTACAAGCACAGTCAAGCATGCTTCTGTATTCCTAATATGTGTTCAGTCCCCATATTCTTCTATTTGTTTTCCTCAGCTAGTTATTAGGAATCTCTCCCAGTTAGTAAAAGTCTATTAAGCTGATGCCTAATTGCTAATTGCCCTGAGAGAAATTACTTGATATTTTAGCCCTCTGTATGCATTTTTACTGCTTTGCTGAACCCCAAGGCTTGAAACTGGACACATTCGAAAGTGGCGAACAGCTCTGCTGGAATGAACATCAGATTCCTTTTGCATAGCAGTTTGATCATTCCTGTTTTTTCTATGTGTTTATTAACACACATCTGAGCTTGTTATCTATAAAATGTAGATTGGGTGTCCTCTATGAGGTCTGGTAAATTGTTCCTGTCAGGCTTCCCAAGGGAAGCAGTTTCTAAAAACAAATTTGTTCTGTATGTCCCCACTACATTAAAGTCGCGCTCAAGCACAGTCTCTGATTACAAATGAGCACATGTACCTGTACACTATTGTGAAACCTGCCCTGGAATATTGTCATACCTTCAGACAGATTTAACACCAGGAAAAAAAATAAAAACACTCCCCCCTCTTTTTATTCTCTCAAAATGTAATAAACTAAAACACACAGACAAAAAAATAATTTCACAAAACTAATTAGAAGGAACTTTAGGCTCAAGAGCTTTTACACAACCATTTAGGGTTGTTTACCTTATTGATAATTTTAGTTATGCCTTTCAGAAATAAGTGGTATTCATTTTAAAATGCTGCAAAACAAGCCATCCATGGGGCTTGGCAGGCAACTAATCTAGAACCATCACTCTATTCTCAGATAAGGATTCTAACCTGCACCTCTGCTCTGCTTGCATGTTATTTGAGAATATCATGGAGCCAGTACTGTGTTTCTACTGGTGTTAGTCAATTATGACAATAGCTTTGCTGTTCTGCAGAGCAGCACCTGTAATAATGCCATCAACAATGATACAACACGCTGCCTGATAACTACATGACTCGCTGCCCTCACAGCCCAGCGAGCACTGTGACACTGCACTTATATCATCTCGTTTGTTTGGGAATGAGCTCAGTCCAGTGCTTGCCAGGAATAGGCAGGCGATAAACGGCATTGATTTAACACATCTTGTTTTCAATCATGCTCAGATTCTCCGAGCAAGTGTTTTTGCCTGTTCGTTGGCTTGTAGCTTATTTCTGTTGAGCCAACTCAGGAATGAAAAGGTCATGAAGTAAGACATGGTTTGCTGGAAGACTCAAACGCAGGGGAGACAAATACTGTCAGCTGCAAACGCAACAGCTCGGTATCCCCTTACCATTGTATGTGTTGTGTTGGTTGTATTTAAACGTCCATGCCGCTTGACTCCTGTAGCTCACAGTGATGCATTTTCTTGCTGTTTTAAGAACTTTTTATTTTGCTGTATTCCTTTATAAACTAAATTGTGGAGAGGACTTCAGCCCTTCAGTTTCCATATTGAAAGTTGTACAACTTAGATCATCAGTAAAAAAAAAAAAAAAAAAAAAATCTAATTTCTGGACAAACACCATGTAGTAGTTTCTTCTAAATACTTCATAGCCTAAATGACTTATTAACCACATTTCCCTTCCAAGTGTATCTGTTACACTTCACTAAGAACTTGTTGGAAAACAGAAATGCTGCTGATTTATGCTGATTTTCTCAAAAACATCAAAATTAGAAATGAGACGGATTTAGCTTCAGGCCAACAATATATCATATTTAAATGGGCTTCCTGTAATTATGGACACTGCCTAAACACCACTGGCCTATAACGCTTTGATGAGCTAGTGCCTGTGTAATAATGAGCCAGGTGATTGGTTGGCCCTGTACAAGCACACGCTAATGTAGTGATATTGAGATGGATTGCAGTGGTCAGCGTGTAAACGCAGGGCTGCAGTTTTAGATGTCAGGATCTGTTTACTCTCTTCATTGCTATCGATTTTTAGATTCTGCACATCTTCTCACTAGCTGAGCAGATAATATATATTTACGAAAGGGAGAGAGAGAGAGAGAGAGAGAGAGAGAGAGAGAGAGAGAGAGAGAGAGAGAGAGAGAGAGAGAGAGAGAGAGAGAGAGAGAGAGAGAGAGCTGTTGAGCACGGTCTTTTGTTTTCTGAGATGATCTCAGTGCAAGTAAAAGGTGTGCACCCCCAGACAAAACAGAAACAGGATCCTCAAACCTTTTTTCCAAATCTTTCCAAACAGTCATTCACCAATCATCATCCACGAACTGTTTCAAATTTAGAAAAAAAACAAAAAAAAACACTATTTTATAGTGGTTGTGCAACACATATTTTTTGGGTTGTGTTTGGAAAGAAAGTGGTGCAAACTGCACTGGGGGATATGCAAAGTACATTTATGTTACACTAGGTAGCAAAGCAAATACAATTGCATGTACAGTAATGGGAAAATCCTAAAGCACCACTCTGCCTGTTACACCCAAGCATGCAGTAAGACTGTATGTGGATGGACCTTGGTCCTTATTCTATTGCATTTGCATAGGATTGAGATGCACATTTTAGAAGTGCTTTACTTTAAGGGATCCTACAGCACTTATCAGAGAAGAAGTACACACTCCAGAGCCCTGGCCAAACAATACTCAACACTGCTTGAGGGGATTGCTTTGGAAACAAGCATACATACCCAACAAACTGTGATGTATAAACAACTTCTCATAAATAAATAAACTGTGACCTGGGGTGTCATTCCTTAAGTACTGTAGTGTCCTCTTTTGAGAAAAAAAGGTCAGCTGTGCTAATCTACATAATATTTTGTGTATGTGTGTGTGTGGTGTATGGATAGTGGTTCTGTAGCCAGCCTGAGCTGATTACTAAAACGACAGATTTTTAATGTGAAAACTCAAATGATAACACTATGTAACACAATTTTTGTTCCTGGGTAGTAAGTGTTATTTCCTAATTGCTTATGCCTCAAAAGTATAGAAAATAGCTATTATTCCCCACAAACTTTGTAAATACAGTATAATCGTAAATCTCACTTCTAAATCTTTTGTAGTCATTTTTGTATTACTTTAGTATAAATACATGTTAATTTGGATTCATATGTTGTTTTTTTCTGACTTTATGTGAACGAAAAGACACACATTTGCCCGTTTTCCCATTGGAAATAGTGATATTTTGAAATATCACTGTCCTGGTCACAAAAGCAAAGTTTGTGGGGAATAATAGCCATTTTCTAACTTTTGAGGCATAAGCAATTAGGAAATAACACTTACTACCCAGGAACAAAAAAAAATAATAATAATTGTTACACAGTGTAATATACTGCACTCCCTTCAGAGACATTGGATAAGATATACCTTAACTACTATATCTTCCTGTAGTTAAAGAAATGTTGTGTACCATGATATTCATATATATATATAAGTTGTTTTTTCTTCATTTATTTATATATATATATATATATTATATATATATATATATATATATATATATATATATATATATTTAAAAAAAAGTTTAAAAAAGTTAAAAAAAAGTTAAGTAGTTAAAGCCTTTAGTTTTTATTCTGTCAAGTTTATTTTTAATCTTTTTTCTTTTTTTTTTTTTTTTTTTATATACTGGCTCAGATAAAAGGGAAGTGAAATCGGTGATCTGGGCCCGAACCTGTCGACTTCACTTTGACTCTTATCAAATGTGGAACTGTAAACCACAGGGGGATATTTATAGCCGACCAGATTTGTTTTTTTAACTGTTTTATTGCTGTCTTTTCTCATGAATTTCAAATTGGGAAACTTAAGTGAAAATTGCGGTTTGTGGGCCTCTCTGGTCCTCCATTAATGGTTTTCAGATGAAAATAGCAGGAAAAAGAGATTCTGAAGATTATGTCCTGCAGAGATTAGGACGCAGTGAAAAAGATACAACGCTGTGAAGGGACATTGAACTTCAGAGCTGCAGTATGTCCAGTTTAAGTCTACTAGCTTAATCAACACAAAGGATTTCAGAGCAATGTGGAAAGTCTGTGACGGTTTACAATGTTACAATGTCTTTACATTCCTTTAACTGGAAGGAATCATCAGTAAATGTAGTTCATTAATACCATTAAAAATGAAATACACACCATACAGTGTACATCTTTCATAAAGGAAAATATGAGAGCAATGATAGTTATACATGTAAGGTAAGGTACATGGATGATTGTGTTAGCTCTGTGTACTTTAAACAGAAAACTTTTCAAGCTAAATCAACAAAACACCCTGCAGTCTTATTAATAGCAAACAACTGGTACATTTTTTTTCTTTCACATCATTATTGGCAAAAGTCAATGTGTATGTAACTTACCAGCAATAAGAAAGCAGATTTTTTACAGAAATAACTATTTCAAGGATTCTGTGCAATCACATGGATCAATGCTCATAGAAATTTCATGAAGCAAAGATCCTCTGGGGCTCATAACTCAAAATAATGACCAAGAGGAGAAGCACAAGGCAGCGGGGTTACAAGGAAGGGAGCCCTTCAGTAAAGTCAAAATAGCATTACAAAAAATTCAAAAGGGCTGACATTTTTCTTAAGGTATGCAGGCAATGACCAGGGCATTTGCTTTGACTGTGAAAAACTCAGATGTAAAGGCAAATTATAACAAACGAATTAAAAAAAAAAACATCTAATACTAATACTAATAGGAATACAATGTGTACAGATAAATAAGCAACTTCCATTGCTTTTTTTTGGAAGAACCTTATGCCAGGTCTAAGTGGATCGGATTACAAGCATTTGTTTATAACATAAACAGGGGTTTTTTCGGCATTTCGATATTGTGAATTATGCTATGACCTAACTGCGATTCAACCAGGAGTAAATCAGGATTTGTATGGATCAAGGAATCAGAGTTTGAGACCAGAGCTGCGTCATTAGCCTTCCTTAAAGGAGGAGAGTGGAGGGACAGGGACATATTTGTGGCAGTGGTTCTGCAGATTTAAGGACAGTGGGTTTTGTAATTGGTTTTGAGTCTCCTAGTTTAACAAGCACTGGGCTTTGTGAAGAACCGATAGTATCAGTGAAATAATGAGCAGAGGAATGTGTGTGCTTTTTTGGTGTAACCCAGGTGTGATCTCACAGTAGTGCTGGATCAATACTGGCAGCCATGGACCGTTCAATACCCTTGAATTATTGCTTCATTTTTCTCCTTATTATAGATGAGTTGTGTTATTTTTTTCCCCAAACGCCACCATCCGAGATCAATACCTTACAATCTTATTTTTATCAGATTTTCCATAAACTCTGTGATTACTTTTATTTGGAAAAATCTGACCGGACAAATTGAGCACCATTTCTAAAGGAAAAATAAATGTCTCAAAATACATAAATATAACAAATTGGTTAAGTTCACCAGTGCGATTTTTCATTTTAATGTTCTTTCAAGCCTTTTTTTTTCTTCTTCCTTAAACACGTTATAAGAAAAGCAAGCAAATGAAATAAAAATGATACAGCAACACCTTAAAAAAAAGAATCATAGAACAGATTTGAGATAAGGGTATAAAAAGGCATTATAATAATATCAGACTGCAACTAAGCCTCTCTTTTTTGTTCTATGTATGGCTGCTGCATACAATATTTGGGCTGGCTTGATTGTGATAGTTTTTGTTAAGAAGGATTCTATGTGAGAGGTTAATAGAAGCCTGAAGAAGACTGGGAGGACTGTAACATTTTGCAACAAGGCTTTGCTTAACAAGTGGGGAATTCCTACAATGACAGGTACATTTCACACTATTACTCAAGAGGAGTCATGAACAGTCTAAATTTTCTCTTATGCACAAACTTAGCTTAAGCCTAGAGATATGTCAAAATATGAACATCACGGTTGAGTGGCAGGTTCTTAAATTACGAAATCCCTTTTAATTGACTTCTGCTACAGTATCTTTTTTTGTTCTCTACAGTTTAGTTGCAGACTTTGGCTTTGCCAATTTCTTTGGAGCAGACACTTCAAGAGTGAACGATATTTCATAAATACTTAATCACTGTATGGACATAAGAAAAAAAAAAAACCTATAATTTGATCCAACAGAGTATTTTAATACTGGCTGCCGACTGTATTGCTAAGAGGAGAAGGTGAATTTAGAACAGGGATAAATTGACTACTGAACACAGAAGCCCATTCATCATGGCCTCCAATTTATTAGAAGCACAAAGGTCTTTAGGGGTTTCATTGGCAGATTGCATTATAACTCTGTTTCATGTAAAATATGTCAGGACAGAGTGCCTAATAAATAATATGGATGGCAGTTCAGGAAAGGTATTACCAAACATGAAAATGAAGTCCCAGAATTAAAAAACAAATTGCAGTGAAGAATTGCAAACTTACTGACAATTTATACAGTATTGAATGTGCATTACCCATCACTGATAACTGTGTCCAAAGAGAGAAATAAACTTCCATCTCAGCCCATTCTCATCCTATTTTACAGAATGCATCTGTCCATGATGAATTCACATAGATTATAATAAGGCTACTGATTGATTTTTCAATAGGAAATTATGTTCTAACCCCTGCATAATTACATTAGAATTACTGAACTGACACTTACTACAAAGTGTTATAGTTTCTCATATAAACTGCTGCCTCTCTCCATTACATTTTATGCCTTCCTTATGCGAGTGATGCATTTTTAAATATAGATTATTATCCTCCCTATCTAATCAGCTGTGGTGCATCCCTTTTGAAAGGAAACTGAATTTAATTTTAATTTTGGTCTTGCTTTTAACATTTAGAGTGAATGTAAAATCTTGGATGTGACCTAGGACTTTCACTTCACAAGAATTAACATGGGATGTACCACACACACACACACACACACACACACACACACACACACACACACACACACACACACACACACACACACACACACACAGCTTAAGGGAAAGGAAATATAATAGAATGCTACTATGTAGCATGTATAATTTCTATCTTTCCTTTAAATCAGACTCCAGGCAACAAACTGCAAGCTATACAATTAATGTGCATCAATTCTATATTATTATGGGGTGTATCAGCAATATATTTTGACGAAAATGCATTTGATAAAAATGGATCTGTGCACAGCACTGCATCAGCGATCCATTGCCACACACAGTGGGTCTTGCTTTCGGGCCGTTCTTCAGATCTAGTGGCTTTGTTGAAGGCTGCTCAGCAGGAGGGTTTACAGTCACTGCTGCTCCCACAGGGAGGCAGACTGAAGGCTCCACTGAGGCACCTCGATTCCTCCTGACAGCCTGCCTGTCTCTCGTCAACCGCTTCCCTATTCTGAATTTATTTACAAACCCCAGCCTGTGTACGTTTGATATTTTCTCTGTTGATCGTGTACTGCATCTATGCAATGTAAATAATTAATTGCTTATAAGCACTGTGCTGTGTGCAGGTTTGTTTGAAATGCAGATTTAATTGTGTACTGTGCGGAGGAAAAAAAGAACAACAGCAGCGTAATGTACCGTACTGTGTGCTTGAACTGAAAAGAAAAACAGTACACTATAATGCAGTACGACAAATGTTTAAAACTGTAACATATTCAAACTTCTTGTCAACCATTTTTGAGCACATTGCTTACTGCACTAACATGCAATAAAAATTTACAAATGCACTCGAAGCGTCAATAAATCTGCATACTCTTTTTAATCCCAATCACCACAGCTGAATATAGATATCAGTGGTTTATATATCAGCAGAAGCATCTATCTGAATTTGTTTGGCTTACTGTGAGTAAAAGACACAGGTATCCCACGGACGAATCGATTGGTTTGGGACAGTGCAGCATTGGTACTTGGTTTATTTAATTAGCTTTCATTCCTATTGTAGTTTCCAGTAGCAGCTGATTAGTTTTACCAGCTGTCCCTGTCTAAATCCATTGCCAGCTGCCACTGACTTATGCAAATTGTCTATGATTAGTACCCATTGGCAACTGGACCCTGGGAGATGCCAAATGGAACCTGGTTGGAAAACCAAGTAGGAAATCTCTCATCAGTTCAAATCTCAGCAGACCAATGGTCACTGGACCCAGCAGGGAGAAGCATTGTTATAGTTTGCATGACAATGCACAATCCTGCACTTTCTTCTGATGACTGAATCCACCGAGTGAGAGAACAAGATGAAACCACTCATTGCACAACCAGTTAACAAATCATCACAAAATGCAATGCATAGTGTTACTGTTCGTTATATGGTGGGGCACGAAGCTAATTTGGAAAAGGCCACCATCTGGCACCTGTTTATACCAGCACTGTGCAATTCATTGGCTCCTACTGGTCCATCCACACAGTCACCAAATGGCTGGATGAACAAGCCAAATCTGCATAGTAAACCAGATGATCAGACTGCTTCTGCCAGACATAGCGCTAGGGTGTGTCAAAAAAGCTAAACCCAGCCCTTCATTTATTTTTATTTTATTGTATGTTTTGTGAGGCATTGGGCGATCCAGGCATTCAGAAATATCAGGTGTGCTGCAATGAGAATTCCATTGATTACAGTAATACTAATTGAATGCAATACCACCTTAAATCGGCTTTCTCATGTGTATAGTATAATAGCATAAGAATAGAAAAAGACCAACTCTGGCTGGGGTTCGTACAGGTCAAAGGAAGAGACTCCCTGCATATACAGGACAGTCTCTTTACAATGCCTTCTGTTAATGGATCTGTTTTTTTAATACGCACATTTGGATAATTTCTAATTGACAAAACTTGAACTGCTCCTCTTCGCTTTAATAATATTTTGAAAAAACATATGCAACGTTAATAAAAAAAAAAAAAAAAAAAAAAAAAAAAAAAACTGTCTCTAATTTATGTGTTGGATGATATATGGATATTTCATTATTCACCAAAAAAAAAAAAAAAAAGTTAGTGGATGTTCAATCTCCTCTTTTATTTGGCAGTTAGTTTTATAAAAAGAGAGTAGGTGACCTTGACTTGAATGAGGTAACTACGGCCAGGATTAAGTTTCGTAACTAACATGTTGAAGAAATTGCCAAATGAGCATGTCAAAGGTCATCTCCCTCTGCTACAGAAAGCACTTAGCAGCCAGACAAGTCCGTTTACAGCCAGGTAGCCTGGAGGGATGTTTTGTTGAATGATTATTCAAAATAATTTCTTCTAAATGAGACCTGACCACCAAAACGCTGCCTAATTAGAGAGAGGGGCAGACAAGGAAGCTACGCCTGACTGCTTTTAGCAGAAGTGACCGACCGAACCCCCTTTCCTCCACCTCTTATACCTCTAAACAACTGCTCTAAACAATACATTGAAAAAAACGTGTTTCCAACAGCAGAAGCATAAAAAACACTTGAAACAAGTGACCCCTCACTGTTTCTGAGCCAACAGATGAGACCTCATTTCTGTAAGAAAACGTTTTGGCCTCTGTGGTTTTGTAATGTGTTCCAGAACACCACATTTAGCCAGTGCAGTACACAGTGAAAGTAACCTCTTCCACACTGGAATGTTTCTGCAGAATGTAACTG
Source organism: Polyodon spathula (assembly GCF_017654505.1). Classification (NCBI taxonomy): domain Eukaryota; kingdom Metazoa; phylum Chordata; class Actinopteri; order Acipenseriformes; family Polyodontidae; genus Polyodon; species Polyodon spathula. The sequence goes on along the minus strand of NC_054555.1, from coordinate 6,466,597 downwards.
TATCATAACATCTATCCGGGTCACTTCCTGCACTGGGTTGCCAGGAGCTGGTCTTGTGTTCTCTCTCCTAGAAAATTCTGGCAAAGGGTTAACATGGATGGATTGTACCATGTACAGTACATACACACACATGCACGCACACACACACACACACACACACACACACACACACACACACACACACACACACACACACACACACACACACACACGCACAAGCACGCACACACATGCACGCACACACACACACACACACGTTTGCATTCCTATATTTGTGGCGACTTCTCATTGTCTCTCACTGTATTTTTGTTTAATATTTTTAACTAGAGTTAGACAAAACTCCACACAGGGTGAAAGTCGACAACAAACTAATATTTTGGCCCCCCTTTTTTTTTTTGACCGCACATTGATAGTATACCAGTCCTTCCCACCACACACACACACACACACTAGAAGCCTTTAGGGATCACAATCAATCCGGATTTTCTTTAGCTTGAAGATGGTTAACCGCAGTGAATACCCAAGACTATGTGGTGAAGTGAAGACTGTGTAAGAAGGGAAATATAGTTCCTTGTGAGAATCATTTTTTGAATATCAAAAAAGATATTAAAAAAATATTTTGGCATTGTATTGACTGAGGGTGTATATATTGTAGCAGTAAAACAAATCTACATTAAGCTTCTGTCCCATTGCAGAAGCTATTCAGATGTTAGTCATAGTTGCAGCCATTATTTTAAAGTGCTCCTAATACATATACCAATACATAATAGTTCACTCTGCACACTAGGAGTTCTATTTTCAGAAACATTTTCTAATTAGACAGTGGGACTGTTTCTACTCAAGGAAGGTGTAGAAACCAGTGTTGAATCAATAATGCATCTGGAAGGTAGACCCCCGCACACCCAAGATCAATTCAGTAAAATAGCTTGAGTTGCCAGGTGAGATGTAGGAATTGTTCACACAGTAACAAGCAAAATCTCCTGGCTATTATTTCTCTGGCGTTCGCTCGCAAAAGGCTCTGGCTCATTACAGAGCTCCTTAAATTGGTCTGGGATTTCTTCCACTCAGTGTGAGACCTCTGCTAAATGGTTTGTAGCCAGTTTCCTCTATTATGTAGAATCAAACTTATTACAAACAAATTTTTCCTCCAGGGCTGTGCTTATAATTTTCAATTAGATGAAACAAAGTTAGTTGTAGGCGCAAAGAGGACTTGATCTTGAACTGGTGTTTGGTTTGTGATGTGTGGGAAAGGTGGGGGAGTCTTCACTGGAAGCAGAACATTTGCTGAAGATGCTAATTGTTTAAAATGGCTTCAAGATTGGAGGCCTGCAGGAGTTGGACTTGTTTTCCTGGTTTAAATGTGACCTACTCCTGCATTTGTAGTTACAGTCCTCTAATGATGCACATGCTGTAGTTAACCTGAACTAATATTTACTCCTATTTAGCTTTCTTTCTAATAGATGCTATTAAATGTGAAATTACAGCATGGTTAACTGATTTGCATCCAGCAATTTTTTTCTTTTTTAGATCACCGTTATCAGTTTTATGTTCAAATGTTCAGTATAGCGATATTATTTTTAAAATAGGCCATTGCTTAATCATGTATAATTTATGTTGCTTTTATATCTTGCTATCCAACACTATAGTGACCTGTTTGTATGCAATAGTTTTTAAAAGTCTACAGCAGCTTTCTTAAACATTGCAGTTACATTAACCAGCAGCTCTGGTGTCCTGCTTGTGTCCTCTAAGCTGTACTGTATTATTGCTATTCTATACCAATCCTTCTCTTCACTAAGGCATATTACTCATCTCCCTTGTCCCTACTGATAAAACCCTAAACGGCACAAGAGCTCATCCCCCCCACCCCCACCCCCCCACACACACACATAAAAAGACACATTTCGTATTACCCTTATTTTTGCAATATACAGGATGTTACTGCCTGTGAGAACCCTGTGCTTCATGTTAACCTCTGGTAAAAAGGAAATGAGTGGAATTCCACAGTAGGAGCCTCAAGTACAGTGGTATATCTTTGAGTATATTATTCCTCCACTACCAGACTTTTTCCTCTCCTATTTTATAATTATGAGGCGACTCGCCATGAGCTCCACAGGACCCCAATGGAGACTAGATGATTTTATCTGAAGGGTATACAGGTTATATAAATAGATACATAAACAAATAAACAAATACATACATTTCAGTACTAACACTGCAGTATTTTGAACAGACTTGCAGCTCATATACATTAGTCCACTTGTTTTGCATTGCACGGCAGAACCACAGCATTTCTTTTTTTTTTTAAATCTTAATTGCAGTGAAACAACAGCCAGCCCGGCATCTCTTCATTAGAGTAGAATGAAGTGTGTGTGTGTGTGTGTGTGTGTGTGTGCCTGTGTGTGTGTGTGTTTGCTCACCTGTGTAGATGAACCTCCCGGGGGTCCCCTTGCAGAACTGCTTGGATTTGTAGGACAGTGTGACTTCCACCACCCCGGGGATGTGCCTCGGCGGGGTTTGCACTCGAATCGCATGGGGAGTGATGAGCTGGAGGAGGAACAGAGAAGCCACAATAACAGCAGGCAGGAGCAATACCTGCCAGCACAGTCGTCACAGCCGCTCTTCATTGGCGGGTCTCAGTATACAAAAGCATCATAAAGAAAACAGAATTAACTTGTCAAGTCACTAAAAAAAAACCAAACAAACAAAAAACCCACTTCTCTTGATATTATGCACTGCACAATATTCACAAGAGCGTTCCAAGTGATTACATGTGTGTGCGTTCCCTCCAAGAGGCTTCTTTTCTTTATTTTTTCTCTGAATATTTGCTGGCGTATATATGTGCAGAATATCCCTGGGTTCAATTGCTGTACAGTATGTGTTATTCTATTATTCTAATGTTATTCTGTATGCATGGATGTTATACGACTGCCTGCATTACATTTGAGAATGCTGAATTTCATGCATCTGCATGTTATTTATAAACTTACACACAATATGTGTGTCTGGATGACACCACTCTAGCAAGGTAATTTCATTCACTGCAATTGAAGGCAAATCAACATTAAAAGTATTATTGGAAGGTTTACAACAAACATTTTTATTGTATGAAATTACACTGCACACCCATGCTTTACTATGATGGCTGAGAGAACACCTGTAGTCACACAGCAAATGAAAAACAATACAGAATGACTCAGAAGAAAAATAACTGCACAGCAGAGCAAGCCATGCAGGGATCTGTTCATTAGACTGACTGATTGTTATCTACACACCCAGTGATATATATCAGAGCAGCCAAAACACTCCTTATCAGCTCCTCTACATCCTGTAATGCCAGATAAACATTCCTGCAGCAAGAACAACCTCCAGCAGGACTGGGCTCTAATTGGAAACATGCTCTCCACTCTAGTATTTCACTCCAGCACCGTCTGCACAGAATAATGCTGTCAAAAGTGTAATATTTCTTTTGCTTGATTGTTAAAAAAATATTGCAATGTCAGACTCTACTGCACATTTGGGAAGTGCATTTTAAATATATAAAAACAGCAACGTTATTTTCTGTGAGTAAAAAATATATAGAATAGCAATAATTAACACATTTCAAAAGTCACCTGAGAGATTGGATTATTGAAAGCCAATGTGTTTATTTTATTATTATTTTAAATATTTATTTTTAAGGACATGTATATATATATATATATATTATATATATATATATATATATATATACACACACACACACACACACACACACACACACACACACACACACACACACACACACACACACACGCACGGTTAATGAAGCCTTTCTCTCACATTATTAACAATGGGTATCTGAAAAATCAAATCTAGTCCCGGTTGGCAGTGAGGCTGGGGATATTGCCTCAGCTGGGTTCCCTTCTGTTAACACTCGGAGCTGGGTGGGCCCCCGGGAGGAACGAAGGGAGGGAGGTGAGGTGAGGCAAACTCCCCATTCGGGGGCCACAGGAACATGCTAGCTTGTCCTGTTCAGATAGAAATTGTTGCCATATGTGTGGACTCCCTGTAGCCAAGTTAAAGGGAAGCTGGACACACAAACAATGACCGTATAAATATATAATATATATATATCTATATAGAATATATATATATATATATATATATATATATATATATATATATATATATATATATATAAATATATATAAATGCAAGTCACTGTTATTTTGAACAGATTTAAAGACTTGGATTTCATTTCCAGATATCGGTTGTTAATAATCGGAGAGAAATGACAGAGTCAACTACTGTACCAGTTTATTTCTTTCGAAAAATGTTATACCATATAAGCTTATGTACGTCTTTCTTAGATCTGAGTTGCAATAAATCACACATTTCTATAGCCTACACTATTCACATATAATTTTTCACTAAACTATTAGCTGCAGCCTGAATAGCTAAAAAAAAAAAAAAAAAAAGATTTCCCCCGAAAATATCCACAAATAATTGCACTGAGGTTTATATAGGAAACATGAAAATGAAACAGCGCAAGTATTACAGAGTAGGGACCTTTAAAGTGTGAAGCAGTAGATCGAAAATACAATATTCAGAGTGACGGGAAAGCCATAGTGCTGGATTTATAGTAAGAAGTGCCACGCGGTATGCTCAGATTGCAAATACATACAGTAGTGGGGTGACGATTCCTTGAGTTCCTGCTGAGCTTACTGCTATAAGTGCAATATATTTAAAGAATGCAGAACCTTAACTGTATGAATGTATCAAAATGTATCTAATGCATTGCTAATTGGAAAGCAACACAAAACGTCATACACCACCATGTTTTTTTTTTTTTTTTTTTTTTTTAATATATAGTTTTGTTAAGGTCTTAATTAAATATTATCCTGGTATGAAAATAGACAAAAATCTATACATTTTGTTAAAGGGTGGTATTATTTAATCATCGGATTTTCCGATGAAACACATGAGTTTTTCATGTTTCTGTCCTGCTATGTTCTGTAATAGTACAGGCACTCTTAATACTTAGTGCTGTGGTAACTTGCTAGGGGTGTGAAACATCTGTGTTACCTTAACTTATGTATTCTTTTTGTTGTTTAGATTCACTTTGTATCATTTTCTGTTGTCAGAACCTCATAAGCTTCCAAGATCATCTAGTACATCATCAGTGGTGTAGTCGAGCTGGAACGTGCCGGAACACCTTTTCGGGACTATTTTTTATATAGGCAAGCTAAGTCACATGACACATCTCTCTAATTCAGTCAGTAGTCCTCTTCATGCAAAGAAAGGAGCATTATGAACTTCTATTACAAAGTCCTTCTTTAAGAAGGCCAAAAATACTGACGAAGACCACAGCACCAGTGTATCAACTACAACAAGCACAAATGTAGCTGCATGACTTATAATATTTGTCACTAGAAGTTCAGTACACAAATATGTCAATTTTTATAATAATTCTTGCTTAAGAAAATCTATATTTGAGCAGAGTTCTGGTAGCTTCAGATTCAGGACTACACCATAGCGTAACTCACCTCACTCCAGACCAGCATGGTACCGAATATGACTTGCAAGCCGTCAAAGAAATTATCTCCAATTATGATGACTGTGGCCCCTCCTGTAGTCCATCCTTCGCTGGGGCTGATGGCTTTGATGCATGGTGTGGCTGTCCAGCAAGAACAAGGGGAAACAGACAGACAGAACATCTTTGTCAGTATAGAGGCATAGATATTCTTAAACATTTAAAAAAAAAACTGAAACCTTCTATTGATACTGGGGGCTTGAGAACCCTGAAACCACTCAACTGGGTGACCTTTCCTGTTTTTTTGTGCTCAGTCTGAATGTAGGAAGATATAAGAAAGCCACAGAGCTTTCTGTAAATAACCAAGGAACACAAGAGCTGGTGTTAGTACTTGAGAAACTTGATCTTCTGTGAATCACAGCCAGCTGTATTATTGTGCATGTAGTAATGAAAAACACCATCCGTGTTAATATAGGGTTGAAGTGGTGTTATTAAGATCCACCACTGTTTGTATTATTAAAATGAGCCCCTGTTTACTTTAGGCCCCCTTAGTGTGTCACCATTAAATCTGGTTGAGAATCCCTTATACAGTAAATATAAAATTACTTTATTTTAAAAGACAAATACATTAAACTGGGTTCCAAGTTGATTGAGCGTCACAAATGACAGCTTATTTACATTGCAAAACCAAAAGAAAAATAACATCATTAAAAAGGTATTAAATTGTAATTATATACACACACTTTACATTACAGGAACTGCAATGTAATTATATAGTAATTAGTTCAATTTTGCCCAATAACTATTTCAGTCATTAATATCCTATTCGTAAATGTTTTACTTAATGATTGAAATGGCTATAATGGTGTTCCTGATAAAGAAGACAGTTATCATTGCAGGGTGTCTTAGTGTAATACACTACACATATTCACAGTGAAATCTATGGCTGAATAATACTGCACATTTGAATATCACTGCTAAAAAACTGAAAGAGACATTTTAGAAATGAAACCTTTCTGTGCCAGATATAAAATATTAAGCAATTGTAAAAGGTGGTTGTAAACTTTTGGGCTGATCCGATCATCAATCTAACCACATGGATCAGCACTTACAATTATAATTGTTCAAAAATGAAAAGGGAAAAGCATCCTTATTTATATCTGTGCTTTAAGTCTAATCCAGCATGCTACGTTGTACAACAAGCATTTGCCAGGAAAAAAAAAACACAAAAAACAAAAAAAACATGTTGCCTGGCTTTAGTTTGCTATGAAAATGATGCTGCAACAGATAGATAAAAACTAAGATCAGAAAAAAAGAAACAGGGTGTCTTCTAGGAGGAGCTCTGCTGGACCTTTAATTGTTAAGAGTAGAATTACCAGTGACTTTGCTTGACACCTGGTATAATTAAGTAATCTGAGGGTTAAACTGAGAAACATCATTCAGCTCCCCTTTGTTATAACACTGATCAGTTGACAATAAAACCCCTCTCTCCCAGGGGTCCTCTGAGGCACCGAATGCTAATTCTGGTGATTATACACACACTTTTATTAAATATTACGGTGCCCCGCTTGTTTGAGGGCCTCACGGACCTGATTGTTTTACGAGAGCCGTGTAAATGTCATTCCCATCTCGCTCGCAGCAGGCAGACAATTTTGAGTCCTTACAAGAGTCGATCAAAGGGCACGCGCCGGGGGAATTGCTGAGAAAACACGGACAAGCGATAAAAATCTAACAGATTAATTGGTTTAAATTTCATTTCAGGATGTTGAACTTTGGCTCGAGATTCGAATGCCGCCTTGCAAGCTGGGGCGGACTAATTACTAGAATTCCAATTTGCTTCGGGTGAAAAAAAAAAAAAAAAGACGAGAGTTATAAGGCAAAGCTTTCAGCTTAAATACACATTAAACAGGTAAAGTTGTCTGTTTAGTGGATATCACAGGAGATGACACTTAACTGCTCCATGTCTCTCCATGACATTTACATATGTATGAGTTTGTATCTCACAAGGGGGGGGGGGGATAGAAAAGCTGGTACAGTGCTCTACCAGGTACAGTCCATAATAAAGCTAAATGAATCTGAGCTATTGACATGCAGAGCAGCCCCAAAGCATGTCTACAGCAGATGGCACTATGATAGTGGGTTTAGCATCTTATCATTGTTGCAATAGGTCAGGTCAGAACCTGAGCCCGAAGTCTTGGTGTGTCATGTTTCTTTATATCAACGGCAGCAGGTATGGATAGGACAAAGTGTTCTATTAAGGGCATTCAAGAAAAAGGCGGTCTCTATTTGACCCTACTGACCCCAAGGGCTGCCAGTGAAAGGGACCAGCCAGGAGGAGATCACAGTCCGGTCCCAGCATCACCCAGCTTGACCCATGTAAAAGGGCCAGGACGCCCCATGCTGACTGATTCAAAGGAACAGAATAAAACTGCTTGCGGCAATGCCTTAATGCACAAGTGCTTTTTTTCCATTATCAAGCAATATATCACAAGCTTATTCACAGGAACATAAAGTAAATTCTGTGTGCTGCAGCACGAAAACAAAAAACAAAAAAAAATAAAGGAATGGCAACATTATCCTAAACTTTCTCTCAAAATGATGTGGAGACCTGGAAATAAATAATGAAAATTAAGTTTACATTTAAATAAATGTAAACTTAATGTCAGAACTAGTGCTGGGAGCACAAAGTAACAAAATCACTTTTCATACACAGTTCAAGGATAGAAGAACAACTGAGACGGCTCTCCTATGATCAATGCATGCCAAGCTTCCTTGAGGAGAAATGGACAGAGTATTTTAAATCTCTTTCTGTGTCTTCTCCTCAACACCACTATAGATAATAATGTGTAATATGAAGTTAAGAAGACAAAGGCGTAAAGGTTTTTAGCAGCTGCTGATCTATCTGGGGGGTGGGGCAACAAAATGTTTAAAATCTGCTTTTAGAGCAAATCTTTTTCTGGGGCACTAACTCACAGTGCTGAAGCTTACCTTTTCTAATTAAAGAACAACCAGAAGGAGGGTGGTTGATGTTTAGCCTCACGGTTTTTATACTCCCTTGAGAGGTCAACTGACCCACAAGGGCAAGGCCACACAAGAGCGAAATGGCTCTGTGATGGGAATGGCTTATTGGGGTTTGAGAGCTCAGAGGAAGTCTGTCTCGACTCAGGTGCTCCAACTGCACCCTGAGAGGGGGAGTGATTCTGCACATTTGAGAAACGAAGTGAAGGGATGGAAAAGGAAACAGCGTAAAAAAAACTATGCAGCTGGAATTAACTATAAATACCCCAAAATTGTTAGTGGTTTTAACAGTTTTTAAAATCATGTGCCCCTTTACAGTAAAAATGGCCTATTCAGGAAAAAATATGCTGGTAAAATTTGAATCTGTTGCATTGTATACACAAACCTGCTTGGCGGCTATTGAGCTCAGTATCCAACTGTGTGAATTTTAGCATCACTTCACAGTGAAATGTATTTGAAAATAAAAAATGAATCAACTAGCAATACTTCAGTTTGTCGTTTTTTTTGGAATGCTGTAATTGTAATGTAAAATCCCCTTTAAAAGGCAATGTGCTTTTAAAATCAAAAAGCAAACGTGCATTGTCCATTGGCGCGGTACTTTTTTAAAGGGGAACTGTACTCAAAATAACAAGGCTCTCCAAATGGTCTGCATACATAACACATGCATCTCGCTGCGCCAGTTTTGTTAAAAAGTCAAGCGTTTGGCCAGTATTAAAACATTTTTGTCAGCATTCTGGGTCAGCTGGAAATGCAGGCCGTCGCCGTATTGGAACCTTTCTGGCCCCGTTGTTATGTCATATCGTTTAACAACCGCCCACACCAGTGAACGCCGGCAGGGTGAATTTTTTTGGAACGCAAAGCATACGGGTGCAAAAATAACAAAAGGACAAACAGTAAGAGAGTATTTTTGTGTGCCTGAGCCTTTAAACCAACAAAGGGCAACCATAACAAAACAATGGCTACTTAATAGAGGAATGGGTCATCCACTAAATAGAATACTATGTGTGATTATAGAGCAAGTCAACGACAGGACATCACACAAAGCACGACAGAAGAGAGCTCCAATACATTCAATGTTAATTTGTTTCAATGGTTTACTGCTCAAGGAGAGGCTGAAAATGCGTCAGAAGCTTTAGTTAACATGTTTTGTATTGAAATGGTTATATACTCATTTAAGTACCAATATGATTTAAAATGCTATTGCATTAATAACCCTCTGTATCAGACGGTTTATTATTATTGACAGAGGCATGGGATCACAAGAAGCTGACAGTCGTGATTCAGATCTACATAGTGTAGAAGTGTCCTAGCTGTACTCGAGAAACTTTGACTTTAGCTAAACTTGTAAAACTTACCTATAGTATGTATTGACCAGGTAATGGGTAAGATGCTGTTTTAATATAAATGTATTTGAATGTTTAGTGAAAAAAACATAACAGTGTGAAAAACATACAAATCGGAGGCCTTCACTACATTTCTTTTCATATCTGAGAATTATTATGTGCTTTTTTTTTAGCATTACAGTCTTACTAGAAAGAAGATGAAAAAAAGGACAACTGTTATTAAACAAATTAATACATACCAAATCTACTTCACTTGTAACTCCAGCATGCTGAACATGCAGCAGTGTGCTTAAGGAAAGCAATCTAGTCGCTCCAGGATAAACTAAGCAGTATTTATTTGTATTTTTTTTTATATACCGAATCGAAGGACAAGCTGTAATGCCATTTGGAAGGGCTTTGGGAATCATAAACTCCAAAGATGAACAAGTGTACTGGAACAATCTGTGACGCTAATCTTGGCCTAAGTCGATTTTTTTACAGGCACTGAAATTGTGCGCGGATTAACCAGATGGTCGACCGAGAATCCATCTGATAGGATTAAACTTTGGTGCCTCCCTCTGCTCCATCTGCTACACACATTGCTTAAACATACAGTTCAGTACAACTCCGCAGACGGTGTAAGGAAACAACAGAACGACCAAATGGGAGCTTTTGCCATTCTCTTCCTAGGGGCAGCTGATGGTGCTGTTTGCCTAGGGATACTTCTTTTGCCATGTTTGAAAATGATTTAAGCCCCAGACTGCTGACCACATGGTAATGCTAACAACTTTATACATTGATTTAGTTTCCAAAACTTTATTCTGGTGTATGGTGTATGGAGTCTTTCTAAACAGTTACATTACAGACTAGATTAAAAATATATGGAAAGATGCTACTGTCTAAAACCCTGTAACACATGCTTTTCAGATAAGAAATAATTGGGCGTGGTTATAGAAAGAAAAAAAAAAGTATGATCCTTAATCCAGAGTCTAGTATGGTAACTGGCATCAGGTCATCTTTCTCAGCTGTTTCTAGGCAAAGTGTTTCATTGAAAAAAAAAAAAAATCCTTTTTTTTTCTCCTAAATCCTTTTTTTTTATTATTGTAACAAATACTAAAACATGTATTTAAATCCCTGGAATACCAAATAAGAAAGTTATTGGATATGGATTTAACTCAGTTTAGCTCTGAAAATTTGTTTATGAATAATCTGTACAAGTCATTAGAGATTATTAAGGCAATTTCATCTAACACAAGTTCAGAAACAGATTTGGTCAATTGCAAAGACGGTGGCATAATGTTAAGACATTTTGTCTGAGGAAATGTGTGCTATTTAAAGGAGGTCTATCCTCGTGAAGCATACGTAGTTTTAAAGACAATCTGTCACAGGGGAAATGTCTTGTCTGTTTGTGGTTTTTTATCCTTCGAGCATCTGAAATGCCCTTTTTCTGAATAACAAATACAAAGAGAGAAGAAGAACTGTCTGACATATTTTCCCTCCGAAAAAGGCACTGACAGCGGCCCTCTGTTGTAAGCAAATCCTACTAAAATGAAAGGTGTGAAGAAAAAAAGAAATACAACAGACAAAGAAGTAGTTAAGTACAGTTATTGCCATGAAATAACACTAATTATATTAACAAAAATATAAATCTGTGCAGTACATCTATACAGTATACGGTGCAGTAGTAAAATCAAATGAACACCTAGCGCACTTTCTTTTTACTTTAGCCTATAGGCAACTGGTAACATAAAATAAATCATGCTGCTGCAAACTAAATGATCAAACTAAATGATTTTAGCATTTTTTATATTATTATTATTATTATTATTATTATTATTATTATTATTATTATTATTATTATTAACTTGGCAGACTAGATAATTAACACAAAATAGATCATAGTGCCGCATTGACAGTCAATTCTCGTTAATACAAATTTTAAAGGACCAGCAACAAATTTTGGATTATACCACTAATTTGTAGTATCATTACTAGCCTATAAGCCAAATGTATACTGTCCGTTTTCATTTAAGTTATTCAGAGGTGCAGTGCTGAATTGTACAATTACTGCACATTAATAGAATAGGTGTGTTTTCTATTCCTATACAGATGCTCAGAATGAGCTAGAGGTGCCTTAGCAGCACATGTGTGCAGTCTATTGCTCTCAACACGTTGGGGAAACTAGTAATGTCATAGAAATGTGTTTTCAAGGCTTGTAAGTACACCTTGCTATTAGGGAAAATTAGGTATTTGGCTATTCGCCTCAAAAATGCATTGAGCACAACTGGTAACGCATGACAAAAAGTGGACTGAGAAATGACAGCAACAATTGTGACTGTTTAAAACATGCTTTCAAAAGTTCTTAGGATGCAATTATGTCACAGTTGCCTGCAGCTTTCCTACATTTCGTTATAATATTTGAGAACCCTCATTTGCACTATCCCCCCTTTTTTGTGAATTTATGCAGGAACGCCCATAATTACATATTCATCTGAGGTTGAACTGTAAAGAAAAACTGCTGCCGCAAAGCGTTCCCTAAAAAGTTAATAACATCACTGTGCTTGTCTATTGCGACAGGCGCAACACTTTAGTAAACCTCCACCTAAGCCTAAGATATTCTATTTAAAAAAAAAAAAAATGAAGAAAAAATTGTTGATTTTATTTTAAAGGGTTACAGAATGCAAATGTTTGTTTAAAATGCATTTGTGTAAAGGCTGTAATAAAAGCATTTCGAGAAAAAAAAAAAAAAAGGCACTGAATTGTAATTCCAAAACTGTCACTCACAGCCCTCATGTTAAAGTGTAGCAATAGTTTTTAAAATATATCACACTCTCTTGAAATGATGCACTCGGTTACCCTAGAAATGTGTCTGTCAAGTTTTAACTAAAAGGTGATTAAAGGTGGTATTGAAAGTCGATCACTATGTCAACTGCAAATTGACCTTAAACCAGAGAATGCACTTGTATACGTGCAGATAGATTTTGAGTAGATTAATGACTGTTTTAGTGTTTTTAATATAATTATTAATGCTCTTAGCCAATAGTGTATTTTGCTATTGTACTTTGCATTAGCATAAGAAATATAATTTTAAAAAATCCATATAAATTTCAATGGAATAGCTGTCATAAGTGTTTAAGAAAAGTCTGTAAAGAATTGGAAAGAGAACTCACATTTTCAATGTCACACACTGCAACTGCATGGAACTTACGGGTCACTACTTTGTAATGTCAAACACCCTCAGTAAGTGTTAAGTACTGGTTTGAAGCTTATTAATGAATGCATTTGTCACATCCCCCTTCCATCCAAGATGGAGTGAACACCCCAAACAGGAGGCCATACATCACGACCCCACTGTGGCATCCCCAGATGTGAAGGCAGGGCATTGCTTTTCTACTGCAGGGAGATTGGTTATTTGTTATCACCGTAATTAGGGGGAGTAGACACTGAGGAGCAGTTGTCATAAGCATCGCTGAACAGATGGTTGCAGGATGTGGGATAAGTCTCAGCATATTCCCTGTCTGTTTATCAGAGCCCTTTCCCACTTCTTTTCCAACATTAACCTTCCACCAGTCTCCAGTCAGTCAACTGCCTGACAAGCACCTTCGCTGGTGAGCCTGCAATCTGCATAAGGGCAGTATCGCCACGCAATAAGTGTAGCTGTATTGCTAGCTAGCCGTAATGTTACACAAAGTGATTTAGTCACTTCTCCAAGGCAGCCTGTCAGATCAATGTGCCTTGCTTTGCCTGGCTGCATATTAAATCATTAGATAATAAAGTGTTAGAGCATGCAAACTGACAGGGTCTTTGCACTCTCGTTTTTCTCAGAGCAAAGTGTTTTGCCACAGGGAACAAATAGACATAATTGAAGTGGCGTTTGACTCCTGCTAGTGTTTTCAAAACCTATCCAACCATTTGAAATGGCATTATCTGCAGTAGTCTTCTTTTTATTTGCCAACAGGTACAGCAAGCAGGCAAAATAAAGAGCAGCAAATGGGCTTCTTCACTGAGTTCAAGTTCATGGTATTTTAGCTTTTTAAAATTTTTTAGGATTGTTGTGTTTCTTTTTCAGGTAAGTTTTGTAAAATAAACCCTGGATATATACCTTACATTAAGGAGTATATCACTCCCTCCAAAGTAACCCTTGAACCCCTGGATTCATCAATACCTCTCGAGTGTGTCACCTTACACAATGAATCATGACTGCCACTGATGCTGTTATTAATCAGTACAAAAACATGGTGATTGATTATTGCTTGCTTCAGGATAAGCAGCTACATTAAAAAAGGCTGGAGATTATGTAAGGGGTTAAGAGGTCCGTACAGGACAGACGACTTCCGTCTTCAGTGATACATTCCCTCACTCACTCCTAGTCACATACGAAACAAGTTCTGAACTCACAATCACCCGACAAGGCAATCCAATGAAAAAGATCTGCCTACCATGTTCCAGATAAGAGGGCGTACCTTCAGAGGGATCGAGCCTCCGAGCCCTCCGCCCATGCTTTGAGTTGTTGTGCACAAACATGTTGTCTGAGACTGCGAGGACATGGCCGTCCACGTTTACTGTTGTGGAAACAACAACCTGCAAAGAGAAAAAAAAGCACAATGTAATACTGTGTATAGTGGGACTCATTCAAAGGGGTTCCCTGGTGCCTATTGGCAAAAACTAAAAATGGTAAACAGTGAGCAACTTGAGATTAATACACGATGGCACTATGTGGTTGCAAGTACAGAGCGACCAAATTAACTAGACAATAATCTATTTGTGGGAAAGCATTAACTGCAAACATATTAACAATAACTGCAACCATATTCAATCGAGTAAATTGAGAAAATAAATATTTATATAATGGGGGCCATTGATGGCAAATATAGGCACATTGCTATAATCTGATTGGGGTACTACATATCACAGCAAAGAAATCTAATCATAATGGTGCAATTATATCTACAGCTTAAAAAGTTTCAGATTGCTTGAAAAAAATGAGAAAGCTCTTAGTCAATTACCACCACAACTAATTAAACACTTGAGTTTGCTCTCTTTGTCAACATTTGCAAGCTAACTGTGTTCCGTCTTCCCCTTCCCAGATTGGGACTGAGGGCTTTGGAAATGATCCAAGCAAAGACCTGCTCCAACCACACCTGCCCCCCCCCATCACCCCAAGAGGCAAGAGGATAAAAACATTATAATCCATAAAGTGATGTTCTTTCACACGACCTCTGATAAACAAATATCACAATCGTTTGTTAATTGCTGTTGTTGCTCCCTCCTCACGGGCTGACAGTCTGAGCTGCAATCCACCAACTCCTTTTTAATCCACCTATTATGTCGACTAATTAACTCTGTTCGTTTATTCCCTCTGTCATTATCAGGGCCTGTCAGCTATGTGAGCGCCGCTGTGCAGAAAGGCCCCGGCCCTTGTGATTGATCACCAATAGATTGACATGCAGATTAATTTAATTAAAAATCGCCTCACTTGAGGAGCCAAAGACAATGGCGAGGCGCTAATAGATTTGCTCTTGTAATAACGCAAGCCCCCGGCACCATTACAGAAGGGGTTTTAGACTTATTTTGCTGAATTCCCCAGCCGATTGCTAAGGCTCTTATTTAAATTGCTCTAAAGCTTTGAGAGGTCTCAGCCTCTCAAGAGGAGAAGTGCTTGACAAGACTTGGCAATCGTTGCTTCAGGTCTCAGAGGGAGCTGCCTTATTTTTTGAAGACAGCTTGAATGAAGGCATTGTCAAGGTTTGTGAAATGTTGTTTGTGATTTTCCTTTGGCATGTCATGTCACCTAAGTTATGGTCTCAACAGAGGGTGGAGGACTAACGGATGCTTGTGCATGTCTGTTGTGTTACTGCAAGAGCTTATGAGTGTTTATAGCGATATGAGAAAATAAGCATATATGTAGAGCATGTGTGGATAGTTATACCTGTAATGCCACTTCACAAGCACTTGCCAAAGTATAGTTCTCATCTACAGGACTGTGTGCACTGTATGCACTTTTGTGTTTACAGAATTACAAGTATTGTTTTGTTTGTGCGTATGCATGTTTGTTTCAACTTTTCTAAAAACTTTAATTTAAAATGCGAAAGGAAGTAGCATTATGCCTACTATTAACAATTATAGTATTTAAAAAAAAAAAAATTATTGCAAGTATTACTGGTCAGTACTGCACCTAGAATTCTAAAAAATGCGAAAATAACATTACAGTATGTATTACCTTTTACAGGTGATGTAGTTAATCAGGGTCAATAAACATTACGATTGGAAAGAAATCACTTGACTGTTGTACATCTTTAAGACTCACAGATCTTTTTGGCTGTGCTAAAATATTCATTTCCTGTTATTTGCTAGTATCACTCATCTTCCTCTTTTATCTCTGCTTTGAAATACAAGGATTTTTTTTTCATACATTAACTTTTAGTGCTTTTTAAATAGCACGCCTATTTTGTGCGATATAGTGTATGCACATTCCTTTGGTACATTTCTTTATAACAAATGTGAAAAGAATCCTTGACAAAAACTCAGGCATGGTTAACTGGTGAGATGCTTCCTATTGCGTTCAGGGAGGGAAAAAAAAAAATTCTTGATCACAAGCCTGTGATGCACAGAGAAGACTCCTTTGTGGCCCAATTAAGATAAAACTGAAAGTGAAGGGAAGTGACTTAATACTCAAATCCCTTCATATATGCCACTTGCAATGCAGATCATATCCAAAGCAGAAAAAGGATAAGAGAATCACAATAGGAGAAAGATTGTGTTAAATAAATTGTAAGTTGTTTCAAAGGATATCATTGTTAGTAGAAAACTATTGTTAAGTGTTTTTTTTTGTTAAGTTTTTTTTAATAATAACAATAAAAAAGTTGTTGATTTATTTATATAAAAAAATGGGTTTGCCAAAAAACACATATTGAAATATAACACCTCATTTCCAACAAATTTCATTATTTAATACGAATGAATAAATTAATAAATATAGACATAGAATGACAATGTTAAAAGAATAACTCTACTCAAAACCCTTCTCTAATCAATAAATATACAGAGACTTGTCCTACTAAGCTTCACACTGGCAGCAGTTTACACCTGTGAGCAATTCCTTGTCCAGGGAAAATCATTTGCTTGTTGTGAATGCAAAGGTCCAACTAATTGACACAGCCTTTTTTTAATTATGCAGCGACTGTTTACATGCTTTGAGCCTGACCGCTGTGAAGCCCAGCCTCTTTGACAGAACATCTTTACGAAGTCAACTGATTGGTAACCTTTCTCATGCCCTAACCAATCATTTGCACCAGATACTGACGGCTACAGGAAGATAACGTGGCAATAGATTACCATATGAAAATCAGCACCCGGTCCTAGCAGTATAAATTGGGGATGTCAATGTATAATCATGGAATAGAGACGTGAGTAGGACCTAGACGTTTCTGCCTATCATGGACATGTACTGTATGCAGTCTTGTTCAAGAACAACAACAATACATGTGTTACAATACAATGTGTATGTATGCATCATTTTCAGAATACTTCTCCGTGGAGCTGAGGGAATGTCATTTAATTTTAATCTGTTGTAGGCCATCATTTTTTAAACTACACTGTTTTGTTCAGTTCTTGAAACCAAGACTGCCTAGTCAAAAGGAAACCGAAGCAAATATACACATAAAAGACATCTGAGATTCTTCAATTCTGTTGAATGTTCACTTGGGATTGACCATCATCCAGTTAGGGTTTTTTTTTACGTTGTGTTTTGGTCATGTACAGAGTTTTAGGAATATGCTCTTTTATAAATCGTAGTACTTACCTGGAACCTGCGCATGTCCCTAGGGTTCCCAGCATTCTTTAGGCAATTCTGGTTGCATTTCAAAAAGAACTTCAAGAAGAACCTGAAACAAAAGAGAAAACAGGAATATATCGACTGTGTTACTCAAATGTCCAGGCAGACAAGAGGCTGGGTACTGACAGGCTTACACAAAGCTTCCAAGCCCCACTGCTCTCCTTGTTCCCAGGGAAAGCACTTTGAAAAGCCTTCAATTCAATCAGTTGACTAACACACTCTTGTTTCAGCTCTACAAAAATTACTTCTAATGTGAGTGTTTCACTTTGGTTTAAGATCACTTGGGATCCTCCTGGCTTTTGGCTTTGCCAGAGGCCAAAATATACAGCCTCCAAGAGAGGCAAAACACTTATACCCAACCATTTTTGAAGTTTGAATGTTAGATTACAGAAATCTGAAAGGATAAACAGTCAATTGTATAGTTTATACATTGGTTATTTCATTTTCATCCTTTAAAAAAAATATATTATTAATAAATGAAATGCATGACAATAATTAAAAAAAAATGTTAGACATGGAAAAAAATAAATAGATTTGAATTTTTTAAATAATATG
Organism: Polyodon spathula; assembly: GCF_017654505.1. NCBI lineage: Eukaryota > Metazoa > Chordata > Actinopteri > Acipenseriformes > Polyodontidae > Polyodon > Polyodon spathula. The sequence goes on along the minus strand of NC_054555.1, from coordinate 6,448,356 downwards.
GTGGCTAAAAGGAGATAATAGGGTTATTTCATATAATGGTACTTGAAGTAGCTATAAAATATCTACTTCAATAATAAAATATCAGGCTACAATGTAGCTTAGGAAATACTAAATAACTGTTCATTCAAATGTGTGCAGGCATTGTTTGCTGTGAAAGCTATTGATTCTGGCACTGCCTTTTTAAACCAAGCACGAGGAGTAGATGACATATAGGTTCTGCAATTGTTTCTATAGCTTTATGCCAGAATCAATACATTAGTTTAAGTATCAAACAATGTGACGACTTTATTTGGGAACGTGATACGCAGCAAAAAAGAAATATGTCTTATGGGTGGCAAATCCTTGAACACGTCACTAATAATAATGAGAACAATAACACTTCTGAGAAACTGCTCTCCTGCAAAGAACATGCTGTAAATAAAAATAAAGGGCTTGCAAAAAGGACATCAGAAATCATTCTGTGTGCTGCCCTGCACAGATTTCCAGATACATGATATGAACAAAAATGATATTGCCCTCATTGATACAGTACCATTAGATAACATTTAGGGCAAGATTGTAAAAAAAAAAAAAACACACACACCAAATACAGTTTCAAAACCAGAGATAACTCCAATATGCAATTTAAGAACCTCTGTTGTAAGTTATTTACTTTTAGAATTGCTTGTCCAGTATGGACTCACAGGAGTGAATAAAATGGACCAGTGCTTAGCAAAACGAGAATCCCATTCCGAATATACTACCCCTTGAGTGTATCAGATTAAATGCTTAGGCCATCCTAGAAGGAGTATCCTTCTATTTGACTAGTATATACACAAAGATATTTGAGAAGGAAAGACACACTGGCATGCCACGTATCATTTTTCAGAAAGGTCCTGTTCCCAAATTTAGGGGTATGGGGTAGCCCCATTCTTAAGGTGGCGTAAACGCAGCTTGGAGGGAATGCAAACAGAAGTGGCACGCAAGCAGCAACGAGGCCCACAGCTGGAGCTTGACCAGTTGATGGTCCAGCTCTTGTCAGCAGCTCTTCAGCTAGCACGTGAGGTATGAAGGGCATGGAAAATAGATCCCCCTGGTCCCGACCTGCCCTGTCATGTGGAATGTTGGCAGAATCCAGATACCAGGTCCAGCAGCCCAGGGCCCTCCCCCCAGCAACCCACTTCTTGTTGAAATAAAGAGCCAGGCCATCTGTTGGGAGGAAAAGACGGCCCTGTCAACCCGCGCCTGGAGCCTCAAACAGGGCCTTATGAGGCAATGTCTCTCGGAGCATGGGAGCCACTGGGGAAAACAAAGGCTGCGCTACTCCAGAGGCTTCCAAACACAGTCCTGGGGAGTCGTTGCTTTTTATTTTTTTACGGAGAACGGGAGCCAGCCACCTGGTCACTTTGGCTTCACTAACCTAAAGGAATACTTTCATAATGGAGGTTGAATGTCACTGTTAAAAATACATGCACTGAAAAGACCAGGGTAAGAAAGAAATGTCAGGCTAGATTAGACATTAGAGATTTTACGAAGCATCTGGGAACATTTTGACATGTGAGTGAGATACAGTATAACAGTATCCAACCCTTTTTAAAGACACCCTGGTGAGTTGGACAAGAAGATCATAGGATCCAGCTCCCAAATTGTTTTTCACCAGCCTAATTAAGACAGCCTATTTGACAGGTCTGACTGTAGAGTCACATTACCTCTAGTTTACAAGCCAAAAAAAGAACTACTGTACTGCGCTGTACCCAGAAAGTAAGCAGAAAGGGCACCTTTGTGAAACCTACACCCTGTTTGAGGTTCTTCCTTCATAAAGGTAGATTGAGTAAAAATGCTGCCCCATCTCTTATCTAATGTTTCACTGGAATTAATTTCTACCCCAAAGGTCCAAATCTGTTTTAAATCTACATGGAAAACATGGGCACCTCTATGGATTTTATTAATCAGTCTACAGTCCATTATAGTGCCACTAAAGTAAATAGCATTAAACCCCAGATATGGTTATTCTGTGCTTGACCTGTGGTTTACATAAGTAATAAAACCAGGGATCAAAATCTGATAACGTCAAGGAGGAATTTAGTGATTTTAATGCATTCATAAAGAGCATATAGTACCAAATCAGGAGAAACGTGCTACCTTTTCAGGCCCGCTGTGCAATGTTTGCTCTGAATCCATTGTGCCATTTACTCATTATAATTCAGGGTGCTGAGATTCAGAGCGCTTTTTAGAATAAAAGGCAAAAGCTTAACCCTTCAGAAGTCCTCCTGCCATTTTAAAGACCTGGTGTTCATCTCCAGGCTCCTGCCAACCTAATCAAGAATTAGCTGTGCCAGCTTTGTTTCCACATGACATAGCTTATTGCTGTCATAATACATACTAAACCATGAACCTTTTGAAGGGGCTTTTTTTAAAATGCCATCTTAAAATGTAACTACATCAGTGTTAGATGATGAAATAAGATGTACAAGCATTTCCTGCTTTTGTTAAATCATGTACCGAAAAAAGAAACAAAATACAATAGAGTACTGTGTATATGCATTATTCTGTTGTAAAACACTTTCAGTGCCAAAAACACCATACAGCTATTTTACCTTGAAATGTAAATTCATTTTCGTCAACTTTAATTAGCATGACTGCTGACCTGAGAGACAGTAGGCCATTACCACTGACCTGGCTCCTCTCAGCTGCCTGTCTGCTGCTCTACAGTAATTACAAAGTGAAAACGCTGAGGTCACCGGCATGACCAGCAGTGTGACAGACCTCATTAGAATCATCAACTCTATTACTGGGTTAGAACAAGGGAAAGTCACTTAATTAACAGAACTTTTCTTCATTTGCACTCTTAAAGTGCTAATAGTCAGTCACCCTGACTCTTTTTAATTATTTTCTATGGAGACATGTCCATTTCTTTTTGACCTAGCGTAGACCATAAATATGAAAATGTAATGCACAAAGAATGGTTTTGATAAAATCAAGTTTAAAAAACTTTTGCACCTCATCAGACCTTAAAGTCAGCCTGTACGAAACTGCACTGCTTTCCTGCATAATTTATAAGCCGAATGCGTTGCATTTTTACAATTATGAGTAATAAATAAATAAATAAATAAATAAAAACATCTGGTGAGTAATGTTAACCCAAGAACCATTAGGACTAGATGTCACATTAGTGGGGGAAAATAGCATCTGTATTTGAACATAGCTAACAGACTGCAGGATATATTGAGAGCAAGTCTGCATCATTTGACTGAGACATAGACTACAGCTTTTCTGCACACCTAGCTGTTTGCATTAATAAAGTCAGGAGCTGATCGGTGGCTGCACTTAGTAACATCTGTCATAAGACCTGGTGCATGTCAAATGGTGCTTTGCTATTAACACTTATGCAAGTGACTCAGTCTTAGATTTCTATAGTCAGTACTGTTGTGGTCAAGTGATGACAGGTATATGTATTATGATACTAGCTAAAAGAAGAAGTTAAATAATGGAAGGCATAATTAATTGAATAACCTTTTAGAACCCTGAAAGAAAACTTGTGTTGCAGCGACATCCGTTTCTTATGGGCAATGGAACCAAATTTACATTTTTCTTTTCGTTTCAAAGCATGTTTGGTTGCATTTAAATGTGGTATTCATTAAACTTTTCTAGACTGCATCGAAAGCAGTTTATCTAACCTTATGAAAGGTTGCAAACCTCTAAAAATAAAGTGTGCGTTTATCTAAGCTCAATGACAGTAGTAAATAACCAGTTTACTGTAGCACCTGTTCATGCAATTTGGGTATTATAAACACAGTGCAAGTATCTGTAGGCCAAACATCTCAGTGCATCTGTTAAAAAATAAATGTCAACACAAAGTTGGTTCAGACTATTTGGTGAACTTTATAAGTAACCAACAGAGGGCTGCAGCCAATCACAAAACACAGACCGTTTAGCTGGAAGACATCTGACAGAACCAGCCAGTCTACTTCACAAATGCTTTTTTTGACGCAGTATTTGATTTCAATGAGGCCTTTAAGTCAACATGGTACTCCATCCTTCTGTCACTATTCTACTAGGCCCTTGTTCCAACCAGGATCTTAGTTTAAGTCAATACCTAGGTTCAATGAATTAATTCCAGACTTGGTTGGAACAAGGCTCTGGTCTTCTCAATTCAGTTATAAATTACATGGTTGGAATAAGGTCCCGAAAGAGTTACAGGGGAGTACCACTGCTTTAAGGTATCATTCTGAATGTCTTTACGTACTATAGTAAATTGAATATTAAAAACTGCTGTTTAATAATGTTTATAGGAGTGTGCCGGGGGTGTGGAACCCTACTGATTCTCTTGAACCCTGATCATGGGACTGTATTTGTAAGAAAACTGGCGGGATGGTTCCTTTTTGGGGACAATAATTTTTAGATCACACTTGCAATGCCCCCCCCCACAAATAAAGAAAGATGCAGCTTTTTACAGTAATTGCTGAAGCACATGTTGTTATCAGACTTGCACGGCTAACTCTGTCTCTCTATTCCCTGAAGCATTGATCCCTCATCTCTTGCACAGTCGTGTGTGAGGAGCAGGGGATCTCAGCTGTCTTAGTGTGTCACTAACACAGTGAATGCGAGACATTCCTCCAAGCACACAGTTTAACCTCTGGGATGACACCCAGTTTCGCTTTCAGCCTCACTAAATCCTCAGTGAAAACTCTTGCAGCCACGCTTGATTTATAACCCAAACTGTAAATCTCATCCACACACCGGGCTGATGAAACTGGAATGTCAAGCTACTTTTGAGAAGATGCATATCCTACACTGGAGCTCTCTGTGGGGCTTAAGAAAACAACATGCTTATGAAAAAAAAAAAAAAAAGAGAGATTCAATTCACCAGAATACACCGCAGACTTTATTTATTTATTTATTTATTTATTTATTTATTTGATCAGGCAGGGACCATCGAGTAATAAATCCATAACAAAAAATGAATTAGTCGTGGAATCAGAATTTACAATTTTTACATCAGCCCCCCCCCCCCCCCCCCCCCCCAAAAAAAAAAGAGGCATAACCAGAATATACAATGTGGCCAAGGAAAGCTTTGTAAATGAAAGGTAAAATTATAAAGCATTTACAGCAATTTAGCGTAATATTAAACTCTGTTCTTATAATTATTATTATTATTATTATTATTATTATTATTATTATTATTATTATAATGAGTGACTTTTATTTCAAAGCTTAATAATATGTTGCAGCATACATATCCCTAATGGGGTGCATTTCAAATCCCTGAAACTAAAGAGGGCCTTTCTTAGCAACCAAAAGAGTTGCTTTTATTTTTTCCAGTTGAAAGGATCAACAATCTAGTTCTGTCACTGTTCCCAGCCTGATCGACAGACAAGTTTCATTATTCCTGTGAAGAGCTCATTGATATGGGAAGTACATCTGACTGATTGGCTTTTAAAGGTATAATGTATATTAAAGTACATACTGTCCCTTTTAGGGGCCACTCTATGTCACTATAATGTAGACTGTGACCTGGCGCATTCAGAATTGATTAGATAGCCCTGTCATGCTTTCCTGAGGGTCCTCAAATTAAAATAAAATTGTAATTGTTATATTTGCCAAGTGGAGAAAGGGTCCCCTTTTTCAATTTTGTCTAATGCATCTTTTTTTAGAATAGCCTTTGAGGGTTTAATATCATAACTGAGGGCCCAGCCTTCTATTTGCGGGTTACTTGTGGTAGCTGTGTAGATTACGAGGTGGTCCTAGAAAATCAATCATTAAAAAACAAAATGCAGTAGGACTGCCGCCTGTTTGACAGCGATCGACAGAGAATAATCATAAGAATCTAAATACCTTCCATCTGCCAGGATCTGGAGGAATATGTACAAGGAAAGCAAACCATAGACAGCCACAATCAGGTGCTGGCCAAACATTTAATAAAAATAAAAAAAATAAAACCTTTAAAATGATTCATACGGGCAATTATAACACTGCCGTCATTAATACTGACTAATGGGGAGTGGAGATGGTGGTTTGCAAATCAGGATCCTCTCCGTGTTGCACTGGCTAACCCTCCTCTGCTGGAGGGCTCAGAGCCGAGCCTTGTGTTTCCCTCGTCACTTTTAATAAGTCCCTCAATAGCTGTAAATTAATGTAACATGTCAGCGTTTTATGAGTGCCGCTTCACCGTTGTTAACAAATAATGTGCCAGTTTGCGGCCTGCCCTTGCTGCTGTGTGACAAGTCAATGAGAAGATGATTTCTCTGCAAATTGAAAAGCGGCCTGCCTCTGTTGCTGGGGCTGGGATCATTTTTCTGTGATCTGACTAAAGACTCATGTGAATGGCTCTGTGATGGTTTTATCTAGTGGAAAGATTGGTGCTTGTCTTGCACTCATTGCTTATGCATGCCGTACTGTACAGTAGTTTTGTTTCTTGTTTTTTTGTTTCTGTTTGACATAACCATAACGTTCTATGTATTTATTTATTTCTGTTCAGGCTGGCTGCGAAAGTAATATGTGTGTGTGTGTGTGTGTGTGTGTGTGTGTGTGTGTGTTTGTGGGGGGGGGGGGATTCTTTAATAAAGGAGTTTAATAAAGTTAAAATGCAGAAGTTAAAATGCGTTTTCACTACCTGGAATATTTATTGAATTAGACTCAAAGATCACAATAACTGAGCTTGGCGATTTTATAATGAAGTAGTAAAAGCAGACTGGGGCACAGGGGCTGGGCAGTGTGCATCACTTGGGTTAATGTGATACTCTAATGCATTAGCCTTTCACCTTTCTGTCTGGGGTCAACATCTGTTTCTCAGTCCCTGTGATAGACTGCAGTCTAATGGCAGTACTTCGTTGAAGTCAAAATCTTGCAAACAAATGTATGAGTCTGTCACGCATTTACAGTTAGCATATGTTAAATCTGATAACTATTTGCCTAAGCAATCATTCTACTTTAAAAATAAACTATACAATTTTAATGACACAAATAATTAATTGTGGCAAAAGATTAGCTGTACATGTACAGGCACACAATTTAAATACATTAAATACATTGAACAGGAGTATAAAGCAATGTTATTAGTTTAGAGCAAAGAGTCCCTTAAATATTCCAGACAAACATGGCTTTACAGGAATTACAGGGCCTAACAGTGCCTTGACAATTAGCATATTATAAATAGGAAAATGATGGTGGCTATGGAGGGGGACAGTGAGGGCTGCTGGTGCTCTACTCCTTGGGTAATCGAATTCCACTACTTAATGCAAAATAGCGGCATTACAGCGTTTGGGATCTACTTGTATGGTGTTACCCGCGTTATCAGTAAATGAGACGAAGTGAACGGTACAACCTATAAATAATTCAAGGGCTGAGATGGCAATTATGGAGCTGAGCAGAACCAACATGAATATTTTATGAAGGCTAAAACAGCCCTCAGAATGAATCACGGAGAGATGAACACACATGCACAGGCTCAGCTGCTGGGCAAGCACGCTCTGCCTTGCTCTTCCGCTTGCTCCTTAGCTTGCTCTCCCCCCTACCCGGCTCATTTTATTACGCTGTAACGTTAACCCCTTCCCACTTAAAAGTGAATTCCCCTCCCTCCCCAGATCTCTATGTAAGTCAAGCTTGACACTCTAGCCTCTTTCGGTACTGACTCTATTCCCTAAGCAAATAATTACAATACAACTTTCACCCTTAAAGCCTCAAAGAGTGTGTGTTCTACCACATCTTTGGTTTCATAGAACAGGGTTGACGGAACACATACACAGTGAGCATTTCCAAATGTTCTGAAAGGCAATGACTGGATGAAGAAACATATCCACTGAATCCACGAAACAGCAGAATAAAAGCAAGTGAAGACCGGCAAAGTATATTTTCAGTGTTAAGCATGAGTCCTGGGTGCAGCACATGACTGAAAGGAGAGCTGGCTGAGAGCTACAGTAAAAAGGGAGCAAGATTAAAAAGCTAGAGACCTATGCCAGGTTCACAAACACTGTAATTAATACTAAACCATGTATTATTGTGCATGTACAGGTCTCATATAAGGACTAGTGGAGCTTTCGGACTAATCCCAAGCAAAACACACACAAACACACACGCACACGCACTCACACACACACACACACACACCCGCACGCACGCACACACACACACACACACACACACACACACACACACACACACACACACACACACACACACGCACGCACACACACACACACACACACACACACACACAGACATGCACACACATACACACCCGCGCACACACTTGGCTTGAAAAGAAACAGTAATCTGGAAGTCTTTTTACAAGGTGTTGGGATTTTAGCTCTCCAGTTAAAAATAACAAAACCTCAAATAATGTTCTGCACGTGCAGGCGAAGATAGAAATCATAATAAGCTAAGGAGGACACTTCATTTGGAGTGTTTATGAGCGTTCTTGATGTCTAACGTAACCCTTAAACATGACCACGTTAATCCCTCAGGCTGTTGTAAAGTTGGGAGACTGAGGGAGGCACCCATGGAACCGAAAAAAGCTGCATAGGAGGAACACTGCATCAGTAAGGAGCTAACCACCAAGCATTAACAAACAGACCTGTCTTTGAAGCTGCCAAAATTTTTCTCATACTTTTTGCTTGCAGCACAGCCAAAAACAACAGCAGAGGCTGTTTTTCCTGGTCGATAAATGACATCTTATTTATCTGTAAGAACGAATGCCCTCTCTCTCCCTTACTCCAAGGCATCCTTTACAACACTGGGCAGATTTTGCTGACAGTTTGAAAATTGCTTACAATACAGATATCTAAAAATCTTTATGAGGCAATAAAAGTCTCTTGCTTGGCTTTCTTTTCAAACATCTTTAAAAAAAAAAAGAAACACCTTGTTTTTACAAAAACTGCTGCTTCTGTGTCAGCTGTAACAAAGGTTTTTATTATTATTATTATTATTATTATTATTATTATTATTATTATTATTATTATTATTAATTTTTTCTTAGTGAGTTCACATGTTCCCTGATTGTAAAAGCAGCAAACAACACTCTGCAGTCACTGTTACATTATGAAGTAGAATATAGATGTATGCTTGTTTATCCATGCTGCAAACAACCTACCAGCCACATTTTCTTTAAATATATATTAAATTAGAGATTAAGATTATTTAATGCATACATTATAAAACACTAAGTGTCATCTTTTCTTTACAATCCAAATTTAACAAGTGCCCTCATCTCATAAACACAGAAAACAGACAGAGTATAAATGTAAGTCACACATGCTTTTTAAAGACATCTGCACTTGTAAACAGAACACATGCCTAATTTTAGTTCCCACTAGGGACAGTATTATATCCAGGCTCGTTCTTGCTCCAAGGGCTAACACAGTCTAGATTTTTAAATGACCACCATAGTAGCTGAGATCCAAACCTACATTGTTTGTTATGCTTCATCCCATAGCCCACACTGAGCTGCTACTTTGAAAATCCACACTTGTTCTTCCAGCACAAGTAACGAGAATGTGACCCAGCTCCAACTGTTTGTTATCCAACAGTAATATTTTAAATGACTTGGAACTGGTGTTGCCATAGCCACATGTGCCAACTCTGTGTATCTGTATAATGTATCTCTTGAGCACAAGTGAAGTGTAGTCCCAGTTCAATATTTTTTTTTCCAACCTCAGGATGGGAAAGAGGAATGCTGTTTCTGAAGTTGAAATAATAACCTTGTTTAAAATGAGAGAGGCATCCCCTGTTTACAAGGCTGCCACTGGGCATGACAAAATTCATGATGGCATCACATATGGCTTTGCAAGCTAAATTCAGCATTACTGCTTTCTAGTTTAATAAAATAATTTAAAAGTTTGGACCTTGAAAAACTATAATGGATGCTGGAAATTTTAAAGCATATACAATTTCATTATTAACCACTACAACTCCAAGAAAGGCATTTGTTACTGTGGTACTGTTTCAGAGGTGCTGGGGTTAATAACTTAAGAGAGACAAGAAACACGAGGCTGTAAAAAACAAACTAAAATGATTAGGCTTGGATTTTAATAATGAGGGTTAGACAGGGAAATGCAAACCTGAGGTAAGTTACAAAGATGTCTGTTTATGCCTTTTAATAAACATCTGTTCCCTGAAAGTGGCCAGGAAAATAAAACGCGTCCTTCCTTAATGTGTTGCTTACTGGAATGAAGTACTGTCCAGCTGTCTGTTCACCCCTTTTGTATTCGCTATCGCTCAATGAGGCGCTGATGTCATCGACCTAACAGCTTTATTGATTGAGCAGTAATGCATGCATGCATGAGCCCCGCGCTGCCACACAAAGAAACAGAGACGGAGAGAAAGCTCAAGAGAAGCACATCAGATAGTGAGTCTTAGAGGATGCTTTCAGGCCCTGGAGATACGAAGAGACAGAGGGCAGCATTATTTTACATAAGAAACACTTCATATTCAAAATTGTAATTGATAGCTACAAAGCAGGGGGGGAGACAAGGTTTGGGCAGAATGGCCTGCCAATCAACCACAGCCTCTCTCTCTCTCTCTCTCTCTCTCTCTCTCTCTCTGAATGAATGAGAAGGAAAGAAGAAAAGCATCACTGACTGCCAACATTCTACTGTATGACTAAAAATGCAGGCAGTCGTAAAGTGGTCTATTTGTCAAGCTTTGTGTCTGTGCCCCAAGCTATGGGATCATGGCTCACATTTTTTAAGTGTTAGCCAGAGCTGATCTACATGCTGATAGTCAGCACTGTATTATTGCACTTGATTAGCATTTCATACTATGGGATTAGTGTCAGTTTGAAAAATCCACAAAACTGACTTGCATGGCTTATATCTACCCAATTGTATTGTACTGAGCGTTCCAGTTGTTTAAACCATGCAATCGGGGATACACTGTAGCTGTCTGCAGAATAACCTTATTACTACAACATAACTGTATTATTTTCTAATTATTATGAGATTGCAACATGCTGGCTTACTACAATTAAACTCAGGGTTTCTCTAGTGAGATGATAATTGAATGGTTTTTCAACTGGGGGGTTTCTTTAAAGGATAGGGTGCTATGATTAGTACCGGATGCCTGCATGCAGCTGAACTTGATCCTGACTTGTTTTCATGTGTCTATGTTAAACTCCAAAACAAAAGCATCCTTTTTGATGTAAAACTGTATTGAGTCACTCAATGAGAATACTACATCGTTCACAGGTCAAAGGACTCTGAAACATACAGTATTTATAGAGTAAAACAGCAAAACACAACAGAGCAAATGCATTCCCTGAGCGGTGCTGAATGACTACAGTGCAACTGATCCTGAAATGCAGCCCAAGTCTTACACTGGTGCTCCACCACCTTAACCCAGTACCGACTTGTCTTCCCTGGCTTCCAATGACACAGGATTAACCTTTTCCAAGTCTTAACCCAAACCAATCAGTTCTATGCTTCCTGTATGTGAAAAACAGTTTATCCAGTCTATGCAAATGTGCTGATTTTTTTTTTTTTTTTTTTTGGCAGTCAAACATAACCTTGCAGCACCCGTGTAAAATAACAAGAATCGAACAGACGATTATTTCCAAAGAAACTAGTAAGATGAGGGAAAGCGAGCTACTCCAACTGCTGCTGCTACTACTACGACAACTCTCCTGTATATCTTAGAAGCTGAAGGCAAACATCTCAATAATGCATGAAGGAGATATTGATTTTTTTGGCTGGAAGGGCTTGCAACGAGAGAAATTGTTAAGCACAGAATGTTGTTGTATGCATCATGGAACGACTCCATGGTTTCATTCTAATATCATTTTGAGGGCTTGGCTGATGAACTGCTTCGAAGGCAAAGGTTTACAGTAAAGTAGAGAGCTTTTTTTTTATAGGGGGTATAGGTGGTAAAGGAATGCTCCCCACTGACCCCCCCCCCCCCCCCCCCACCACTGAATACGAGTTGCTCCTAGGTTGTGTAGCTTATTAGGTAGATTCCACAATCTCACGATCAGAAAAAAAGATCTGTTTCATTCTTTAATTTATCATTATTTGCCTTGGACTTCAGCTTGCTGTGTGGTTTTTGTAGCACAACTGGACATGGAGTGATTTAATAATGTTAAGACATTTCAGGGATGAGGTCAGAAATATCTTTACCCAAGTTAAACATAAGTGAAACATATTTAAGGTAGGTACTAAGGAAGTGGAACAAGATTCGTACAAGAGACATGATGTGGGTTCTTAATTAACATGCTATAGAGGGCATGGATCTAATTATTGAAATATTGTTTATTTACACTTTTTTTTTTCCCCCAGGCAGAATCAATCCCGCACTAAAACTGATGCAGCATGATCACAGCATGCATGTTTTAACTCTCACTGAAGCTACCATTACAGTAGAAAACTAACCTTAAACAAAAGAATATCCTATCACTCTAAGTGACTTGTTACCTCAAAGGAATTAAGTCAAGCACTGAACTTTCCGAATGAGTTCCCCATTCAAATACAATTTGTAGATGTCAATTAATTAAGTCCACTACTAGAGTGATGTATCCAGGGGCAACGATATATGATTCACAACCCCAGCCCTTTTAAATCGAGTGGAAACATCCTTCGTGACTGCAGGTGATAGCTGAGTGAGAGCTACATCCTTTTGTCATCAGAAGCCTCACTAATTATTTATTTGACTGTGAAGGAGAGTGCTGTGTGTGGCAACACATATTGACAGGTACTGCTTCTAGTTGCTTTCTGTCTCTTCAAGTCATAAAGATAAAAAAGACAAGAGACCTTTCAAGAGGTAGTGCTCCCTTTTTCTCTGACCTAATTAATGTTATCCTTGAGATCGAGCGAGGGGGTTTAAATAATACAGAACTTGACAGAGGGCTTCATCTGTACTGGTTAGAGACCAATACTACTTTGAGAGTGTTGGTTAAATATACTGTAAGTGTTCAGTAATTAAACCTCTTTATACATTCTCTAGCTCTGACAGGTTGACAGGGAACACATGTGTGTTTATGCCCTTGTTCTTATCCCTTTCTTCTCATTTTTCCTTCTATTCTGGGCTGATTATATTTTCTCACAATGTAAAATGAAAAAAAATATTATATTACACCATTTGCTAAAATGGAAACAATGGAAACATAGTACAGCCTTCAGCAATAGAATCTAAAGGGCACCATCTCAGGCTTGGAGTGCGGGACCAGTCACTTCATAAACCTGTGCTAGAGCCCTGCCGCTTAAAATATTTATGTGCAGTTTTAAACATTTAACACTAGGAGGTGCTATAATTACATTGACAGATGACAGATGACCATTAGAGTGTGAAGCAGTACTAGCAACTACTTTATTCAGTGTTTTATTCATCTGGAATATTTTCAGTTTCTCTCCTGTACCTCCAACCATAGATGCTTAATTAACAGCAAAATTTTAGCAGATAAAAGAAAAGGGATGATTATTTATAGGATCCTGAGACGGACTCTGACAGATTATCTTCTGGTGGAGCAGCTATTGTTTAATTTATGCCAGATCTAATTACTAGTTTGTAAACTAATTTGAATTAAATTTTTTAAAGCGCTTGCAGTCTGGCAAATACCGGTAAGTCGAAAACAAAACTGTGGGAGGCAATATATTGGCTCATTGAAATCAAACAGAATTCATATGAAATAAATCAATTCAATCACCAAATTGCTGATACTCCAATCCAATCAAATGTATTTGCTTAATTTTATTTTGCAAAATCTCGCTCAAAATGTGTCATATTTGTTATAAGCCTAGATATACTGGTGATGTCTGTTTACGCCTCTAAAGGATAGATAGCTGACAAGAGCTAAGAAGGCTTAGGAAACAAACTAGTTTCAGTGAGTCAGTACAATCCTTATTACAGACCACTGGCACAGTAATGAGTGGCACTCTCCGCCAGGGACCCTTTCAATTATAAGACATGTTTTATTTGCGTAAGGCATCCTAATACAGCACTTTTTCCTTGATAGTAAGACATGTCCCTGGGTTTAAAGAAGGAGCAATCTAAAGACCCTTGTAAGTCGTTTAGCCCAAGCACTTCTAAAACCCAAAACGCCAGGGAAATCCCTCTTCATTCCTTGGAAATGTGCTTTTTGATATGTTGCTCAAACAATCTGCTGCTTTAATCTCTTGTCTTACAAGAAAAAAAAAAAAAAATTAAGAAAAAAAAAAGATAATGTAAAAACACAACTGGCGGTAAATGAAAGATCTAATGAGATTTAAAAAAAAAAAATAGCATAGAAAAGCTGTACATGAGAGCCGCTTTAAAATAGGGCTTCTGTATAAATCCGACAATCTGTCTCTGGATTGCTCTCTTGGACAGAAATGGCCCGGGCGGCCTACAGAGGCCTGGGGCTCACCAAGCCTTAAGGGACCAAATTATGATAGAGGAAGACAAGGCCAGGCACTCTCCGTGGAAATGACAGTTTTAAAAGCACCAAACAAAAACCAGCTTGGAGCAATCCTACAGTATCCTAAATTACTGGTTACACTGCCAATGCAATAAAGCTATAAAGAGAGTATTTCAGTAACCCAAATGCCTTATTTCATTGTAAATGAATAATACATATATATTTTAATGTTTCTTTTAAAGATCATCTGCTCTTAATTATCTTACTCTGTATTTTGGCTGTTACTTCATACCTGTAGTGGAATGTAAACTGATTTTACGTGTGCTCAATTGCACATGTGAAATTGTAATTCAGTAATATTGCTTACCAGCAAACCATACTGTATGGTACCACTAATCCCCCCCCCCCCCCCCCCCCCCCCCCCCCCCCCCCCCCCCAAAAAAAAAAAAAAACCAAAAAGGAATTCTTAAAGGTTGACTAAAGCAGGATTTACCACTGAGATCTTGTTTCTTGTTTTTGAGAACTGATAGAGGGAGCAGTATGACAAAAGTTCTCAATAAGCACCTGTGTGTGACTGCATTAAGAAACTTTAAATACAGAGCTTTAAAATGACAGAGTTTTAAAAAAAATCTGTTAGTGATGAGTTCCATCTGCTGTGATTCCACTGGAGCTGCCAACAATGAGAGAGAGAAGGCAGATACACCCTACACCCCTAAATCACTATTAGTCTATAGGATTTTTGGCAGATCGGTCACACTTTATATATGTTATGGATTCCTATGTGCTATGAACAGGAAATAATGGATTGCTGTAATTCATTACTGATGAATTATGACACATTATAAAGTGCTACGGTATCCTATAGTATTCGTTTCGTATACAATAGCCTCTTAAATTAGTCTTGATAATACTGCACCGTGTTCCAATGCTGTATGTAATCCAGCATAAGCAGTTTAGCTCGTTCATATTTGTAAACTTGAGAACGAAGGGTTAAGGTTAGAAGTACATTATTTTCAGTATCAAATACCCTTCAATTAAAGAGTGGAATATTGAAATGCTATTTGACACTAAGTGGACCTCTGCTGCTCTATTAAATAAGGAAGATTAACTGAGCACTTTGTTATACAATTTGGTCCACAAGTTCCCCTTTTTTTTTATTTGACATGGTATATAAATGGCTAAGAATTAAGTCATTCCTCACCTTCCTCTGACAGAGTCTTTTATTATTTACAATATTTACTTCGGGGGAAGTCTCGGCTCATGTCATATTTATCTTGCTGAAAAATGGGCCTGTGAATACATATCATCTTTGGAACAAAAGCAATAAGTGATACTAATTCGGTTCATGAAGTGTGTAATTCAGTCCTCTCGCGCGGGGCAACATTCGTCTGCCGCTTTATTAAACTAATATAAAACCATTTTTCTTGCTTGTTACCGCCATATGAGGGGCACTAGTCTTAAAGGAAATCTTTGAGGAGGCCGCTAGCAGGCGTCAATTACACATGCTCTGCCATATAATAAGGAAAATCAGGTATAAAAGAAAACCACTTCTGCTATAGGTTGTCTGGCTTTAATTCTACTGGAAAAGACAACAAATGTTGCAGGGCAGGGAGACAGAGGGATTTTATTATTTTATTTTTTATGAAGAAAATACAGTTTAATATTTATGAAACTAATTGTTGTTAAAGAAGCCACAGTATTAACACCGTAAATATACAACTGTATTTAATTCTCAAGACAAGTTAAAGATTACAGAATTAGACCCAGGATCCCAAAACTGGACATACTTTTCCAGACTATTTTAGGTGTAATATGAACAGAACCAGAATGCATTCGTGCAACAGTACGTAGAAGGGTACTGTAATGCTTTATCAATATAGTTTAAAATGTTGTTAGGAATTTTATTTTTTTTAAAATAGAGTGAGTAATACAAATAACGAGAACGAGTAATGTAAATGCCATGAATAAGTACTGTTACTATGGGTTTGACAGTATTTGTTGTCAGTTTCAGTTTGGGGATTGTGATCCAATATTATATATTATATATATATATATATAATATATTATCTATATATATATATTATAATATATATACCATATATAATAGCGAATCCCGTGGGCCATCCTAACATCAAAAAGCACTTCAATATTCTCCTTTTTAATAGAAGGGGATTTGATTTAGAAAAAACAATGTTCTTCTAACTTTAAAATGAAACCCTTGTTTTATCCTTTTGTTCAATAAAAAATGTAACTGAACTGCTATAGCCTTTTTTAAAGCGATTTCCTGAGTACTCACTCTCTGCTCTTGAGTTGGGCCCTACCTGCTCCCAAGTCTCAGCTATGCATCACTGCCACTTCTGTTCAGACTGACTGGCTTGTTTCCGTGGTGACCCTTCCCTTGCCTGCCATATTATTTAAGGAGATTTATGGTCCGATGTCTTGTGCCAAGAAACGCTAGCGTTGACCCCCAGGGGTAGGGCGCCAGCAGGGAAAGCCATTAATATTACAGTTCTGGGACTGGGGGGTGGGGGGGAGAAAACTGCCTGAAACCTCACAGCGACTGAAAACTGAGCAACAAAAGGAAAAAAAGGATACTCCATGTCAAAGATATCTAATGATACCAAACCTGCAGGACTGTGGCCTGAAATAAATAAAAAGCCAGTGAGGTATAGCATTGCAAAGCTTTAAAGATTAGCCTTTTTTTTCAGCTGCTATGCTACCTCCTTTTTTTAACATTCTATATGACGTAAAAGATTAAAAATAGAATAGGATAGTGTTATTTATTATTATTAATAATATTATATTATAAAATTAATAATAGATATTAATATCTAATAATATACATAATTATTATATATTGTGGTTTCATTGTTTAGTGCAAATTCTACTTCCGACTCGCAAACATTTGCGGATTTGGGATTCATTTTGTAACTGTCTTTCTAATACTTTAAAAGATAAGTATAAGTGATAATTATTCACTATTTTAATTATAAAGGCTATAGCTGAGTAAAAGCTCCCTCAACCTTGGTTAAAGACTGTTTAAGGTGGTATATATTTTACTTAGTCACATCGTCTCGTCTCACTAAAATATTTATTGATGTATGCTCTTTGCCTTATCTTAGCCATGTCCTTTAAATTTGTTCCTTCTTTAAATATTTCGTAGAACAAATGGTGCTAGCTGATAGTGGCCTGCTTAGCTTGTGGCCTCCTTCATACGCATAAGAGGACAATATTTTAGAGGAGAGGCTCTATGGGCCTTCAAGTTTGCACTGCAGCGCTGTGCCAGGCTGTATCTGTGACAACAGGGGAGTACGGCTGGGCTAACAAATTAGGTGTCCATTTAATCTATTTAAATCTCAAGTACGGGGATCATTTAAAATTCAAATAAGCTTCCTAAGTTTGATGGAAGCAGCTTCATTCTGAGGTTGGGCAGCTGAGCTTTCCAGTGAAAGAATAATGTGAACTGGAGCAGCGATTGTGCACAATGCTTAACCAACTCCTACATGTAGACCCATGCTCTGTTTAACAAGCGATGACGTCACTACTTACACTCCCATCACAGCAAGAGACAAATACTGTAAAGAGATGAAGCATCCATGTCCCTGTGCAGAATTGCCATGCATCATTATACATCTACAGCAGGCAAAAACATTAAAAGAGTTATCTAAGTTACGGTCTTAATACTAAAAAGATAGGGGAGGTGGGGTCCATTAAATAAATGTACTGCAGATAGACAAGGCTGGCAGTAGCAGCTGATTGAAGCATTTCTTCTTCTGAACTGGAGTTCATTAATTTCATTGGGAGGAGCTGAGACAGTCACCAGCTCTGCCCAGCTGGAGTTCTTCCGAGTGTCACTAGAATAAGCACGGGGGCTAATCGTCAGGCTTGTACCGTCGCCGGGCTACCCCCCTCGGGCGGTGTGAACCTTTCCCCTTCCCATGAAAAATGAACCTGTCGTCGTCCAACGCGCCAAGTGTGCATATGGGAGACGCCGTCATTACTCAAAGCCTGCGCTCAGGCTGCATTTAGACATCATTAAAAAGCCTGATCTTGAACATCCCTAATCATGCGAAGGAACAGCTGCAGCAGGGTAGTTATGTGCAGGGACCTCCAAAAAGCGCTTGGATGGGGGGGGGGGGGGGGGGGGGGGGGGGGCAGGGGGTTTAGAGGGGGTGGGTGATGCATAGTGTGGCCTCCAGAAGCAGTGGAAGGTTTATAGAACCACTTGTACAATGAGGAAGGGGTTCTAGATTTGGTGCTAAACTGTGGTAGGGAGGCTGAAGTTTTTATAATAGCCATCAGAGCTCTGCAAACATGCTATAAGTAACCAGTAATCAGTCTGGGCTCAAACTGATTCCAGCTCTGCATTAATCCACCTTCCTTTCTTTGTGTAGTGGTCTTGTACTGTACCACAGTACAAACATCATTGAAGAAGGGTAGCTTGAAATGATGTCTGAAAAGAATCTAATTTAATACAAAAGCTTAAAAACATACCCCTTGCGAAATGAACCCTCGCTGTCAGTTCAAGCAGTGTACTTAATAATACACACTTCACCAAAAAAACCTGCTCTTAAAATGGCATTGGCTTTAAGCCCCTAATACAGAGCGAGTATGATAGCTTTTATTGGGGAAAATTATAATGCTAGGCCTGCAGGGGGTGCTGTAACAGTAGTAGATTGCTTGTATTGTGGTCGTGTCCCATTATCCATCAAACCCGACCTTGAGAATCAGTAAGCAAGCCTGCAATTACAGGATTTCAAACAGCCTATTTCAAATTCTGTCACACAATGATTTGATCACGGCTTTAAAAAACCAACCAAAAAAAAAACCAAACAGAAATTAAATAAACCGCTGTCTGCTTTGAAGTAGCATACCTGTACTAATTTGAGTAGAGGAAACAGCTGCCTAGGCCACCAAAACACTGCTGCTTTACTATTTTTGATCCAAAAACGTGCCAGGGCTCTTTTTCACGAAAGAAGCGAACGATAAAGAATGCAGGCGGTCTGTGCCAAAGGACATGTTGTGGCCCCCTCCATGTTTGTCAAACAAATTAAACACATTCTAGATTCTTCACCTGCTGAAGTAGCAGCCGTGCATATGGCCCAGAAGTTAAAAATAAGGAAACATGCATACATTACCATACTTAATGGCCGACCCTCTCCATTTAATATGCAAATTTCTTGAAGTATTACTGAATGCCGTCTGTTCTAAATGAATAAATTTGAATTGCAATTAGAATAATCCTTTATAATTAATGAAAACTGTCAATTTTGGTTCATAAGTAATTTGATTAACGGGATGATGGGACACTTATCAAGTTCACCGGACTGTTAGTATTGAGAGAGAGCTAATGTAGGGCGTCTCTGGCACTCAGAATCCACTGAAAAATTACCCTAAATTATTGATAACGCTGGCTAATGAACTTGGGGAAGCAGGCACTGGGTTATGCTTGCTTTACTTAACTGTACAGATTGTGTGTTTGTGGGGACATACTATAAGGGAACCGGATAAAATAATGTGTATCTCTGATTATTTATGACCTTATTCAACTGCCTCAATAACTGCTTAACTTTCTTTAGATGTAAATTCGCTGATAAGCTAAAAACTGTGCCAGTTAAGAGATTTGTTGATTTGGTCAAATCAAATGTATTACAGTTTAGAGATTAAATTTATATTATATTTATACTGCACTCACATATAAAAATGTAGTAGTATTTTTGCTTACACCCTACACATTCTTCAACGACCAAAAGCATGTGTACTTTTGCATGCACTGATGTGAATTCATACAGATACCACTTCAACATAATATAGAACTGTATGGATAACTGGTTGCAGAAGTACAGTATACTTGTAGGGTCCCATGAATATTCCAGCTCAGTAAAGCTCTATGAATAAACTACTAATTGAATTTGAACTACCAGTATCTACTGCTGGGAGCTTTCCTACCTCTCTCTGTAAACTGTATGCATGCATGTATGTATGTATGTATGTATGTATGTATGTATGGTATTTATTTATTTATTTATTTAAAAGTTTCAATATAACTGGATTTAACATTTATTGTTAATGGATCAGTAGGCACTGCTACTTCACATAGAGGAAGCATGAAATGGTATATAATTAGCATCACAACCCTACACTACTTTTAAAAGAGTGCATTTAAGTAACCTGTCAGGAATGTTTTAAAGCCTCCTCAAGACTTTAAACTTAAGAGAGATTTTTTTTTTCTTCATTCCATTTTTGTTTTTGTTTTTAAGAAGTCACACCAGAGACTTTCAGCCCTGGGAATTCTGGCGTGTTGAAAAGATCCAGTAATAATATGTGAAACATCAAGCTGTTATGACCTAAGGATCATGTTACCAACATTATATCACGTTTCTTGATAATTGCAAAAACCTGACTGAAGTGGTAATTAAGGGTTAGGATGGGGGTTTGAACATGCCTGGTTCAAGTAAAGTATTTTAAACAGGTATGTTATCGGAAGTACATATATGTTTTTACTGGCCAGTGCTAAAAAAAGTATAGAAGTGGACCTTGTACCTATCTGCTATTGGAGGACTGAGATAAAAGGAAAGGAAATGTAGAAAGATTGGTAAAGAATGGAAAAGAATGGCAAAGGATGGTAATCTATGAGCAGCAGAAAGTCAAAACTACAAAGTGTCCATTTTATTCTGACCTGAACAAATCCAAGCTTTGGAAAAATCTATTTTATAGCATTCGGAGCAATGATTAAGTGACAACCATAAAAAAAAAAAAAAAAAAAAAAAAAAAAAATTCCTTGGGCGTTAGATATCTTTTAAGCACTGCTGTAAGGATTTCTCCTTTATGCCTTCAAAAGTTGCAGTTTGTGTGCACTAGTGTGTGTGTGTGTGTGTGTGTGTGTGTGTCTGTGTGTGTTTTGTTGACCTTTTTTCTGCGTGTAAAAAAATTGTGTGCTAATGGAACATTTCAGCTTTTTCTAAAAAAAGGAACCATTTGCTCAATTAAAAGTACTGGTGATTCCTGCTTTAGCTGAACATTTTCCATCAAATACTGTACTGTGTCTGAGTCTATATCTATTGCAGCTCCCCAAATTGGGTGCCCAAGCTGTGTGATGAGCTGCTATTGAAAGTAACACTGATGCCCGTTTGCATCTCCAGCTGCTGGCTAGTCCTGTGGAGGGCTTTGGTGACGCTTTTAATTGGACTGTTTATGGCATTTGGAGACAATAGCAAGGTGAGACAACCTTCCTGTAATATCTATGAAGGTCATTAGCTACTCCTGCTAAAGGTCATCTCTGCACTCTACAAATGAGGGGGCTCCGCACTGCCTAATATGGGAATGCTCACTGGGAGTGAGTGCAATTTGCAGCAGGATGTGCTGCCGTGCCTTAATTAGCCTCCTAGATGAGTGCTGTATTCATCATTAATACCCTTGCTTTTGCACAGACACGTGTGGACCTGAGCGTTGTGCAGAAGGGGGAGGGGGGATGGGGTAAGGGATGGGTAGGTGGCTAGCTGACATCATCTTGCAAGACATGAACATAATCACCGCTTTCCAATTAGGTTGTGACCATATGTTCAAAGACAAGTCCCCACATGTCTCCTCCATGTCATGCTTGCGAATATATATATATATATATATATATATATATATATATATATATATATATATATATATATATATATATATATATATATATTCCATTGCTCATGGTCAAGTGCATCTTTCAGTGGAAAAAAAGGCAAATTAAGGGTGGAATCCCTGATTTGAATAGTGTCATTACTTTCTTCATGCTAAGCCTGACTAGGCTACACCTGAACATGGCCATGACATCATCAGAGTACTTTCTATACTGAGTATTCACTCCAGCTCTAAGAGAGAACAAAAGGTCTACTGTAAAACTACTCCAAATCCCTTATCCAAAATACCTTATTTTTTCCATGTGTTGAGGCCACACTAACAGCCCTGAAACAAGGGAGATGTTGAGACTTGATGCACCCTTGCTCTGATCACTGCCCTGGGTAACTTTTAGGTCTTCAAACCTAGCAGCACCCTGACGGGATTATCAATGGGTGCTTTCAGAGCACAGGGATAAGGAAGATGGGACCTGCCAGCCCGTCCATCTGTGTGGCTGACACATCTGTATTCATACGGGCGTCCCATTATTCCCGGGCACGACAGGGGCATCAGGGTCACAATCAGATCTTCAGTTCTTCTATCACATAAAACAAACCTTTACTTCAATCACCACCAGTGCCCTTTCTCTTTGCTTTTGTTATGGTAAACTGATAATCTTATTTGGCTGGTGATGGGGGGTGGTGTGTCGGGTTATTGTTGTTTTGATGCAGTTCAGCATCCATAAGAAGGGAACCATCAGGCATAATGACCACACAGGTCACTGGTGGATTGCGAAGAGATTGATCCTTGTCAATCACCACAGGCTCTGAACTGTGCAGATAATGAACAACAGATCTATTTTTAAAAGGAGGGACAGGGGTCCTCTCAGGACTGAGTATCCAAAGACTAATGAACCAAAGGGAACAAACTAAAAGTCTTTAATTTCAGTAAAAACTGCATGAAAAACTTCAATCGTCATGCCAAGAGAACTTAATTGTTAGAAAAATGATAAAATTGCATTTATATCAGCTCCTTATGGATATCCACCCTATCAATAAACGTCATGTCCCGATGCAACTATATGCATAGTTTCAAAGCTAAGCAAAACTCTTATAACTAAAGTTAAACTATAACAAGGTTAAGATTGAAATCCTTTATACGATATGTTGGGGGGTAATTACGAGACACAACTGTCTAACATGAGAATTATAGGACACCAGCCTCAGAGCCTAAGGGAAGCAACCAAAACCACAACCATCCCAGTTTGAAAGTGAGCTCTGAGTGAAGAATATCTTTTTTTAACTGTGTCCCTGTAAGAGTGTCAGAGGCCTCTTAATTGAGCTGTAACAGTGTCAGGCCCAGCAGCTGAAAGGCACTTCCGCACTTGTGAGGACAGGTAGACCATTAATTCAGATCTGGGCAGCATGGTAACTGGAGCAGGACATCATAGCCCTCAATGTGATTTAGTGGGTTTGATGCTATTAAAGAGGAACTGCCGCTATAAGATTTAACTATTCATATATATTGTGTGTGAAAAAAAGTCTTTAGTTTGAACAGACTTGCACACTTTATTTGGCTTTATCTTGTGAATTAAGTTTTATTCACCACCCACCCCCCCTATGCTCCTACCAGATAGTCACTTACCCTTTTTTGGTGATTCCTATTGACCAACTGAAAGTAACAGCCAATGCAGAATTGCAAAATTTAAATCAATTGCAATAGCCCAGAGATTGGGTGGCATTGGCAATCAATGGGAAAATCCAATAACACTGGGGCACCAGTGTAAACAATTGCGTTAGCAATTGATTCCAGCGCTGTATCAATAGAATCTGATTCAGTCAAATGTTAGCCAAGATGAATGAAATGAGTTGGATACTCCCAGGTGAGTCAATAACCAGGAGGGGGCTTGGCTTGTGAATTTCAAATACAATACTGAGTGGTCCAGAGTTGTTAAGGAAAAAGCGGTGACGACATAAAACACCACTGGGCCAATAAAGGTTATGATATAAAAAGCAGAGCAAAGGGGTTTTATAATGAGTTATTCTGTTGCCTGTAACGTGATCCATGTCTTCTTATGGAACATTTTTGAGATATTTAGAGTGTGAACCTGGAATTCAAACCCATCTTGTAGGACATCCCCTTCTATCAGCAAATCAAGTGATCTTTCTCCCGTGAGTGTTTCAGCCTGCCTTTAAATGTATACTGACATTGTCTGTGCAAATGTTATTATAACACAGCAGTCAAAGGTCAAACGGAAGCTTTATTTATTGGACACACTGTAAATAAAAGCTCACCCTCTTCTACTAATATACAAGATTAAATGGCTCCCCTTTAATCATAACTGGATCAGGATCTGTTGCTATTATAGGTAAAGAATATCTATTTAAAGTGAGTTGCTTTTTAAAATGAACCATGTTGTAGCACAAGGAATAACATGTGTATAACAGCAAGAGTAAAAGCAGTAAGCGCCCTGGCAATAACAGGAAAAGCCTGGTGAGGTACACAGATGCAAAGTTAATGCATGCAAAAAAAGCACAATAAAAGCTCTTCACAGTGTACCAGCAAATCTAACAGTTAGAAACTTTTATAACTTTTATCGCAGGTTAGTTAACTTGCATTTCTATTGTAGTCTAACCTGAATCACACAAACAGAATAAAGATTCTGAAACAAAAGGTTATTCCCTCAACGAACAAGCAAGGAGCAATTAACTGTTTCTGGCAGGTCTGTCATGCAAGTGGACCCTATAATGGTGTCATTTACACTCAAGTCACAAGTGTCTGCTGCTCCAACCCTCCAATAATTAGCTAGACACACCACACCAGCTCACCAACTAATTAGCAAATTATGTTGAAAATAGCAGCCCCCTAATTAACAGTTATTATGGCATTTCAGAAGTTGCTGCTTTAATTAGCAAAGACTGAATGCATCCATTTCAATGCCACCCGACTCCCTAACAAAGCAAACACATGATCAATACGTGCACAAGGTTATTATCAGGCATGAGCACAGACAGCTGATGCATGAGTTCTATGCAAAGTAGCTGTGTGTTTAATAATATTTTATCAGAGTTGCAAGAAACAGGTATAATTTGGTTCCATTAGCGAACGCTGCAATCCATCACCACAAGTGCTTCTTTTTCTCTGTGTGTGTGTGTGTACGCGCTGTTTGTCCAATTGCCTCCCTATTTTTGCCTGCACCAGCATCAAAGTCAAGAGCTGCGAGTTTTAATTAAGTGACACTAATGAGGTCGTTGAAACTGATACTTCAGCAATTCACCATGCTGTTAAATGTGTTTATTCTATAGTGTCATCACAGGCAATTCCCCCCCCCCCCCCCCCCATTTCCCCTAAGAATAAATACAGTTTGTTAAGGTAAGTGTTCTACCTTTTGTAAATTCCACAATAAGATTTTGTATGAGGAAGAAACCCAGCTAACAATAACAAGACAGTAGAATGTGCACAATGTCAAAAGCCATTACCCCTGAGACATATATAGAAAGGGTATACTCTTCAGAGCTAGCAGTTTTAAATATCAATTATTGGGGGTTCAAAACAGGCAGGGATGGAGTTAAAAGAAGCAAAAAAGCATATGAAGGCCTAATGAAGTAAAATGAGAACAAGCACAACTAGAAGCAGAACAGCTCTTCTACACAGGCAAGTTAGACAAAAAAGGTGCCCACAATACCAATGAAAATCAAAAAGCCTTCTGGTAGCACCTAATGAGAAACAGCTTGCAAGCATACCTTCTCCACACAGTGGCATGATTCAGTTGACTACTTGGCTGTTACCCCACATGGGCCTAAAGAACAGGAGGAGCTTGGGGCTTGGGTGGTAAAGTGTGCCACCCTTCAAAGCAGACAGCGGGGAGGAAGGCTAGGGTCTTGTGACCCTTAATCCCAGCTTTGTTTTCCCACCAGGCCCCTTGACATCTGCTCCACCCAGCCCAGCAAGACCTGGCCTTTTCCCTTTCCAAAATGGCACAAACATGAATAAATCTCATTAAGAGCTCATGGGGGACGGAGAATGGCCACTTTGAGTCTCTATTACTTGCCTGCTGTTTATGGGTTAAGAACAAGTTATGTTTTTTGTTTAACCTTCATAAGGACACATCGGAAAACTGACTTTCCAGGTAACCTCGGGTCCAACCGAGACCAGCAATAAAGCAACATATAACTAACAGCTGGAGTAAATGAATGAATGACAATGTATATATGAACACTGTATTTTGCTTTTCCTTTACTTCCAGCCATTGTTTGGTATAATGCATTGCTTATGCTATGCAAAATGGATAAGAAAAAAAAGCTCACAGCTGCCTCCTAGCAAGTGAAGGCACCACAGTATTTTGGATGCTGTAGTTTATTCTAGAAACATGTCATCCAGGTGAGATGATATGATTGGGAAGCCCCCAGCCTCCTCTTTCATGTGGTGTATTGACTGTGTTCCTAGCACTGAATGAGAGGGTGGAAAGTATGCAGACTAAACACAAAGTCTAAGCTTTTAAATGATGTTGAAACCAGAATGCTATCTGTTGAAACAACCGAGTAATAGGCAACAAATGAAACTTAGGAGCTGACTCATGTCACATGACTCAAGCCTTACTTTCGGTTTGCTGTAGCTTCACTTAGGAATGTGTGTTCGTACGACACATCATTGGAAAGCCCCAAATCTGTTCTTTCAAACAAGCTAGAGATATTCACTCAAGCAGGTCGGGCCTGTCGATACACCAAACCTGAGACAATTTGGGAAATTCAACCAGGCTACCTGGACTAGAATTATTCTTTACACAGTGAAACAGGATGGGTGCCTGACAATTATTTAAAAGGAAACAAAAATCAAGTCACTAGATCCACATAATAACTGATATTAAATCACCATGGGGTCCGAATGGATCCCAGGTTACCTTATGAGGGTTAAATTCTCAACTCTGTCATTCGACCAATGGTAGATACATTTAAAACCTCTTTACCCCCTGCTCTTACATGGTCTGCACTCATTGTTTGATCCTTAACAAAGTTTCACGACTGATTTCAAATCCTTTGACTCTTCTTTTCAGGATGCCAATTCAATTTATGCCGACAAAAGATCCTTTCTTTTTTCTCTTAAGAAAGAAACTTTTAGTGTTGCACACTGTTGAGGGCTGTGGTAATCACAGTCCTAATCTTAGTTCAGTTCAAACCACTTCAGATTATTTTCCCATTTTAATGGCAAGATAAAGATTTATTTATTTATTTATTTTAAGTTACAGACTGTAAAATTACCACCACCAATCAGGATCACTCCAGGACTAGGATCTGTTTTAGACTTTTTTTTTTTTTTTTTTTTTTTTTTTTAACTGCTCAGGGCTATTTAAGATTACTCAAATAACGTGATCTGCTCTCTGAATACATCTGAGCGATTGTTTCTCAGTGACTATCTCAAGTGTAGCCCTCTACCTTTAGTGGGTACTCCTTAATTGCTTCATCATCCAGAATTAGGTTACATGGATGCAGTGATACTTAGAAGCAAAAAAGCAGTACATCCCTGTCATCTTTATATCACACAAGTGCGCACAACAAAGGTTGGTGTTTTAAAGGGAAGAGAGAAAAAAAGGAGAAAGGGACAAAAAAAGTACAGTATTTAAATGTTTAGGATATTGTTTCAAGGACCAACCAGCCCACCCCACCCCCTCCCCCAACATGCTGCTCTCTTTGTTGTTGGCTTAGTAATGGCATCCCAAGGACAATCAGAAACCGATTAAAACAAATCAACTTTAAACTGCCCAATTTTAAAGAAATAATTTACAGAGGGATTGTCCGACTGGAATTCAGAGGTTTATGAGAATATAATTCCTTTGTGTGCCGAACTTCATGGCTGGGTGGGAACGAGGCCCAATGAGGTGAGGTGACTAGCCCCAGGGGTCAAGCAGTTCAGCAGCGGCTGAACCAAGATTCACAATGAGGACCTCTCTCTCTCCTACTGCTCATCTGCTAATAACGCTGCCAGTACATAAGGCATAAGAAATAATTAAGTAAGCAATAGCACACGCCTCAGGTGCATTGTGGGGTGTGAGGTGCGGCCAAGTGCCTTCAACCCCATACTTGTAGGAGGAGCAACAGTACGTCTGCACTGAGACAATCACATGAATCCTTCTCAGTCATTTTATGAATTAATTAATAAGAAAGTTATCCATCTAAAATAAAACATCCCACACTTTCTTTTCCTCGATTTCTTTTTTCCTGTTCTTTGTACTAGTCTATTTTATTTTTGTCTTATTTATTTATTTATTTATTTTTTACCTTAATAGGGACTTAGTTGCTTGAATGATTGATTTCACTGCCAGTCCTGTTGTTGATAGTACTGCTCTGTGCTTTTCAGGACCCCCAGGGGAAAAAGCCCAGGAAATGGGGGAGTGGAAGCAAAGTTTTGAAAGAAAAGAGTTTCCTTTTTAATACAGTACCTGAAACCTCAAGTGTATTCAATTGACTAAATGTGGGAAGTAAAAAGAGAACGAACAGTCAATGATTCTCTTGAATCCTCAGCCCGGGTGGTTTCTCATTGTTAATCTGCCATTAGTGTGCTATCTCCAGCTCTTGTGAGCTATATAGCTTTCACTGGTAGCTGACATTCTTGCCTTCATGGATGGGAAGATAGAGTTTTTGATGGTAATCGAAGCAGGCAAATGTCAAAGACAAAAATCTCCTCCCGATTTTATACCTGCTTTGTTTTATAAAATGAAAACAGATATAGAGCCCTTTTAGAGTTAACATCTCAGGTTCATTACAACAAAACACAGTTAAATCATAAAAAGATTATTTCCATGCAGCCTGCTTGCTAGACAAAAAAGAAATGAGACAAAAAAAAAAAAAAAAAAAAAAACCAAAGGCTGAAGCTGTAAGTGTATTAGATTTTCACCTGAAAGGGGGCCAGGATCACATCACAACCCTTAAAGGCCGTATCTCCTGACTGTGGTGAGGTTCCCAGCAACATGAGCTCGCTTGCGAGAGGCCGAGCACTCTGAAATCCCCTTACAGGAGGTGTCGCCGTTTAAACTATTCCATTTCAAAGGCTGTGCCGCTAACTCAAAAAAAAGAGAGAATCAGGGCCTTTTGTTAAGAGAGCTACAGTAGACAATAATTAACCCCTTTTTTGAGGGAAAAGTGTTTTGTATAAAAAAGCCCAGGGATTACCACCAGTGTCTATTGTTAGCTCCAGATAAGGACATTTTATTCAACTTTGTGATTCGGGGACTGAAAGTAGGTGATTAGAAAGCAAGTAAAGAGTTCTTTCTTATTTTGTTTTTATTTTGTTCTCCAGAGATCTCTGTCCTTGTTCTTGCAAACCTTGTGGGAGATGAGTGGGTCCTCAGTGGTTCTTTCCAGCTCATTCCTATAATGTATGGACAGGTTTCTAATTTTGTTTTTGAATATTCATAATGTTGCTGCAGTGCATCTCTCTCTCCTTGTTTTTGCATTTTGTTAAATATTCAAAAGTGCGGATGCAATTAACATGTCGTTAATGAATAATTAATTACAACTAAAGCAGCCACTAAATTTATGCATTTTAATTATTGATACCGCAAATATGAACACTTCTTACTGCTTATGTGTCCCCCTTAAATGCAGTCTAAATATATGAAAATAACCTATACAACACATAAACTTTTTAAAAATGAGTTAATTCATCAATAATTCTCGATCCATATTGGTAAATATTTATTTCGAAATAATACTTGAAATCATTAACCATTCAACAGAATTTAGTTTTCTATTTTCCATGATTAAAATCAAGACAAAACACCAGTTTAATACAGAAAAAAATGTTTAGCTACAATGTGCGCTTTATTTCGTATTTTAGTTCTACGTGCGTAAAAAGATGCGTGTTTCCTGTAGTTATAAGGGTGGTCCTCACTATCATGGAAACCTAACCAATAATTTGAGACTCCATGGCCTCTAATGAAACTACACCTCTGATTTTCAAATTACTGCATGCCACCAGGAAGAGACTAGCCTTCCAGAAGGTGCATGACTTGCAGCCTATTGATTGACTACAGCTGTTACCAAAGACCACCAACACCCATTCCTGCACACTGTACACACACATACAGACAGACATTACAATCAAGATTTTAAAAAATGTGAAGATAAAGTAACCCCATTAATGGAATTGTTTGGTTACCCTTAACCTGAAGTTAACCAAAATGTTCACCATTGTCACAGAGGTCATTGCAATTAGCAGTGTTGGTTCAATAGTGTGAACACAGAGGTATGTGAGACAGAAATGTACAGCTTAAAACAAAACAATGAAAACCACAACATAAGCCCTACGTAACCCTCTTCCACACTAAACTGTCCATCATCTCCTGTTGTTGTCTTCTTAGTGAGGGCAGGGAGAGGAGGAGGAAGAGCACAGATTACCAGTGGATATTGACATGCAAGTTCAAGGGAGCCTTCGTATACCCTTCGGGCCACTTTGACCAGCTAGTATATTACAGCAGGATTTATTTACAAACACAAGTGCAAATAAAGGGCATCTCATCTAGGGTTGAAGGGACCAGCAAAGCTGCCTGCTGTAATTCTGTTCTCCAGGAAACACAATGGGGCCACGCAGCTAACCATTCGTTTCTGTACTGTAGTTGTCTTTGTTAAAAGACATGGTAGCTGTATTATTGATGGTGGTCCCGCTTAATCAAAGTGGAAGTAAATGTAAATAGACAGAGACAGACACAGAAAGGTGTCCTGTGTATGCTCCTATCTTGAGGCTTGTGTCTGAACAATATTCAAAAATGGATAAGATAATACTCAACATAAAGATAAATGGCCACACCTTAACGTTTTGTTATTTTTTTAAGGTTTTTTTTTCAATAATTTCCTACATGATGAGCAACATCCGTCCCACTCCGCCCCAGCCATGTCCCCAGTGCCCTCTGATCACCCACCATTATTGAACTGATTAACATCAAGGCAGGGTTACATATGTGCTTCTCATGCTCTAGTAAATAACTCAATTATAGGCCAATTGCCTTCATTACCGAACTGTTGGGCTGGAGATCCCCAAATGGTAACAGAGGCCTTTGGTCTGGTTGGTTCATTAAGAAAGATCTAATTATTATTGTTGCATGCAACAGCTTGCCAAGCTAGTTCAAAGGCAAGTTGTTATTTGTTGAAATTTTGGAGTCATTATGCAAAATTGCATTTTTAAAATTCAACCACACAGAATGGTGTTATCTTCAGGGACTAATTGAGTTGTATTTTTAGACAGGCTAAAAACACAGAGCGATTAGGGTTGGGCAGCTGTGATAGGGATTTGATTTCTATCAAAGAATTTAGATGCCAACTGCCCCCAACGACCAACCCCCCCCCAACCCCCACCCCCCAGTGCGAAACAACATCAACTACAACATTCAGTAAGATGGCCCTGCAGTAATAGAATCAATATTACAAAACATAGCTGTAGATAAATATAATAATCACACACTTCAAGTGAAGCCATCAGTGAAGTGCATGTCATCTCTAGTTCCTGCAAGTCTCAAAACAGCAGGTTCTCAAGTTTCCAACTCCTTATAGCAGATACAGAGACAGGTCAATAATCTCTTAACTTATATTACAGAAACAGCCCATCAGAAACGACAGATTTTTTTCTTTTCATATTTCTTTACGAAAGTACAAATCAAGTCCTAATGGCTTTCAAAAATAGTGTGTGTGTGTGTGTGTGTCTGTGTGTGTGTAGTGCAGTAAAACTACAATGCACAAATCCTTTAAAAGCAAGGAGATACACTTTTACAGTTGTTTTTTAATATAATCAATCAGATCTTTACACTTTGTGTTGGTTCTCGGGCTTCATTTCATCCAACTCTACTAATTAAACTATTAGGATTATCTGATTCTTCCTAATAAATGCAGCTTGACAAATTGTTTCAGAAGTGGCTGGTCTCTGGATTTGAGGAAAGAGGGTTTTCAACCATGACCAGTGACAGCTGATTGAACTCATGTCTTAATAATACTGCATGCAGGTGGTATTCAGTGTCTTACAGACTACCAAACACATTTCTCTTGAAGTCATCAAGATGTGTTTGAGTTTTATAACAGGTAAGGTTGGCTTTGTTGAGTGTTAACCAAACAGCAGCTTATTCTTCTGTCTCTAGGAAAGGCACGCTCACAGATTGCTGTAGCTGAATTAAAAACACTTACAAATAAATCAGATTGTTTCTGTTTAGTTTGAAAATTGCTAATGCACATAAAAAATGACAGTTTTAAAGTGTTCTTAATAGAAAGTCCAGGCTCAAAGTGAATGCTACATTTTATATTGTGCTGTTTTATAGTTTAAATATGTTTTATTTTTATGTGCATTCTCTTTATATACATCCAATTCACACTGTGCTGGTGAGCTTTGAAGATGATGCACATTCATGAATGCTTCCAAAGCTACTTTGTTACAGTTTAAAGAGACAGCAGATCAAGCCACGCACACACGCATGCGCTTAACTTGTTTTTATGCAAGAAACACGACAGCATTAATGCACATGTGTTGTTGACAACACTGTTTACCCGTCGGTTAATGGCTACGCCTCTCAAGCTGCCTGGAGCATCATTAAATCACCTCAACAAACTCCCCAGTCGCAGTCAACACAACACTGAATCTGTCACAACTGGCAGGCCTCGATGTCACTGCGGTTTAAAAAATAATGAGATTAATGAAACACGCATGAACAACGATTGTACTGGATACATTCTCAAATCTGTTTATTTAAATTTTGTAGTACACACCTAAAAAAGTTACCGAATCAGAAACAAACAACTCAGATATTTATTTAGGGGCTTTGAGAGTAGTCTAAACTTGTTTCATATATTTATTTTAGAATTATTATCAGTGTTTTACTTCTTTTTAGGCAACAATTGTGCTAATGACGATTTCAAGGAGATGGTGTTTCATGTAATATTACATTTGTAAATGTCGCAAGCGGTAAATCAACTAACCCTGCACACACTGCAGCTGTGAAGAGAATATTGTTATTTCAAACCCAGGCAGGCTTTTGTTTTTGCCTATGATGCAGCTGAATCTCTCCCAGGACTAATGAATGACATGAATGAATCTGTAGATGCAGATAAGTCTAGCTGACCAGATCAGTCCTAATCCCGTGAAGCTGTTCTTTCAGAGCCACTCTTTTGTAACTGTCACATTATGGTTGGGTATCATCTCCTGGTGGAACATTGTTTGTTATATGGATATTAAACTCCACTTTCTGAAAACAATATAGAATCAAAATGAATAGGGAACGTGTAAATGTTAAACAAAAGGTTGTTTGCTCCTTAGAATGAAAATCTTCTTATTGTGTTTTTTTTTTTTTTTTTGTCTGTTTTTTTAGAGAAACAATAATGCACACACTTTATTTGGTTTCCTTCTCACTGGAAATAAAGTTATTACAATGGATCAGTTTCCCATTAAAATAAAATACAAATAAAACTATAAGACAGTGCTGAATTGTTTTATGATTGTAGTTTGATTTCCAGATTTTATTGTATGAGTAATACTTTACAAAGTCGACCCAGCGTCGCCCTTAAGAAGATCCATGTAGCAATTAGACTAGCCCATCGGCATTGTTCTAATGAGCAAATTAATCATTGCGATCAGTACAATGCTGTCATCACAGCTTTTTAAATATGATAATGTACATCATAACAGCTCTGCTGGGCTCTATCGCATGCCAAATGAAATTAATATCATTCGCAATGGCCTTCTTTCTTTCTTTCTTTCTTTCTTTCTTTCTTTCTTTCTTTCTTTCTTTAAAAAAAATAACAAAATAAGATTTAGGACAACTTTGTTCCTGGCTAACAAAAAGAGCCTTTTGCTCAACTTCATAATTCGGGTTTTATCATTTAAAGGCCCTGTGTGTCCCCACAGAAGACAACAACATTAATGCATCTCCCAGTCATATGTATTGTAACAGTATTTATCTTTTTCACTTTGACAAAGCACAACAAAAATCTATCCAAAAGGAGTTAGCGCAAAAAAAAGTGTAAATCATATCTCACAATGGTAACATAACATACAATCATTTAGATAGTATGTTAGTTCTTGTTTTGATCCTACTTTTACCATATTAAAACCACTTAGACTATATTATACAGCGATGTCATCTCTCTGCACTGATAGGTTTCCGTTGTGTTTTGAAAGGTGGTTTTCTGTACCTCTTTTTAAAGGAGGATGACTCTCAAGGGACAAGTCTTGCTTTATCACAGTACTCACATTAATAAGCTCTGCTTGTTTCGCAATGAGATTTAACTTTTGTTTCTGAAAAACTATGCAGTTAGCATTAATAATGAATCTGTATTAGTTTTATTCTGATCTACAAGCTCTGGGTAATGCACATGTAAACAGCTGAACTAATTTCAAAAAAGATGAAGGCACAATTATTATAAAATATTTTACGTTTAACCAACAGCCCCATGTGACCACTGCTGTTGCTTTTTGGAGTCCTCCAGCTTCTAAAGCGTTAATTAAGCAAGACTGCTTCCTAATCAGACCGGTGAACTCAAGATCCTGTCTCTGAGTCATACCGCTGTCAGTTAAAGCTCTCAAAAGGTAGTTAACATCACTTTGGTGAAGCAGCGTGACAAGCAAAAAGTTCTAACAGCAAGCCATGCATCACTCGTGTCCCTCTTCCCCTGACAGTTTAATGTTATCTTGTTTGATTTTGCCTGCATGATTCTGCCACCTCTGGCAAATCAAACTATGAGCTTACAAAATGGGTGGCAATAAATACAAATTATAAGAGTTCAGGGGGGTGCTCCCCAGAGGGGCAGAGGCAGAGACAAAGATGGAAACTGTCACAGGGGCTGACAGATGGAACAGAAAGGAAGAAAAAAGGACATGCCAATACACAAAGCAATGAAGCTGCCTTTGAGATGAGCTGCTGTAAAAAGATGTACTTCAAAGTGCAAGGTACTGTACAGTAGAAAACGCTACTGGCTGCACTCACCCATGACTGCAAAGTAAAGCCCAAATGTTTCCACAGTGAGAAGGGTTTTGGTTCATAAATCAAAACCTTACACTTTTCAGAATGAGTAGGCGAGAGGTGAGTCCTGTACTTCACCTCAAAATAAAACGAAAATGTGTGGCCTTCACAGCTTGAGGAAGGAGAGCACAAAGTACTGACTAAGAGATTCAAATAGCTGAATGAGAATCAATTAATAATCAAGTAGAGTATCCATCTCCTCTTCTTACTCCTTCATGGGAAGACACTGCCCCAATGGAGCCTTGCTAACAGTTCCACTGATAGTGTTGTTTAGGAGCACGTTACTGAGTTATAGAATGAGACTCCATCATTGCGGATGGTATAACTTCCAACTACACGCTGTCTGTCCTGATCTGTGTAGAACAAAATAACAGCGCTAAAAAAATGTGTACAAGTGTATTTACTGTTTTTTTTTTTTTTAAGGGGCCAGTGTAGTGCAGTATCACAGGCTGAAGGGGCCAGTGTAGTGCAGTATCACAGGCTGAAGGGGCCAGTGTAGTGCAGTATCACAGGCTGAAGGGGCCAGTGTAGTGTAGTATCACAGGCTGAAGGGGCCAGTGCTGCTGGTGAACACATTAGAGGTATTTGTAACAGACAATTCCAAAGGGCAAAAGGGTTAATGTATAATTAGTCTTTTCTTCAGAGCACCCACTGCAGTTTCTGAATACAAACAGTGTATGTTATTCCTTTTACAGTATGGAACAGTGGTCGAGCGCTGTAGAGTCAACACATAGCTGATGGTTTCTTCACTGATAGAGAGAACACCTAGCTCAGGTTGGCCTTGATTCAGTAATGAGGCTGATTAAATATTTTCTTCTCCTGCATCCACAACCTACTGCTCATAGGGGACCTCGGCATGCATATTAAAATCTTCCAGAAGTTTCACATGTAATAAAGCAACATGGTATAATATATATTTTTTTATCCCTTCCACTCATAAGCTGGTTTCATGGGAGCCAATTAACTTCACCTGTGTTAATTACTGCCGCAAACCAATCAACAGCTTCACCACTAATTGGGTTTTTCTTCATTAAGGCCGGAAGTCACCATGGCGACACAAGTCACCTGAGGGGAAAAAATTATGAAGCAAAAGAGTGCTCCTGCCAAATGAATCCACAATATATGAGGAGGCTTGTTTACAGCGAAAGGAAAAACACAACTATTAAAGGTCAACAGCTTATGATTTATCATTGTTTATACTACATACATAACCTGCTCCTTATTGCACACTTTAGGGACAGACAATTTTTTTTTTCTTAATTCTCACATATTAAAAGTTGCCATGTTTAAGCGATCACGTTTGCTTGATAATTCATGGAGCAGCTGCACTCAGAGCTCTTCCCAGGTGGCCCTATCAGTGGTATAGGGGGGGTAGCCATCATTTTAATAATTTTAAACATTATGAACATTTTCACAAAAGTGGGGTTCTATCCCCCACCTACAAAAAACACAGCACAAAACTTGTGTGTTACCAATCTGCATACTAGTCCACTATATTTAAGACATACTGTAATTAAAATCTTGGTTAGGTGGGTTGAAGATTGATGATGAGGTTATATTATTGCTTCCTAATTCTGCGCATGGTTGGAGGTGAAGGAGATAACACCAATAAGGTTTTCTTAAAATTGTTATCACACAGCAGGGTGCGTAGATACAGGAAGCTTGCCTGGAGATTTTTTTTTTTTTTTTTTTAACTGCCTTTTTCATAAAAACAGATTCATCCTCATTAAACATTGAAGGGGAAAAAATGATGTTGTCAGCTTTCTGTAAATGCTGTGTGAGAAAAGAGAAGAAAAGGAAAGGAAAGTCCAGCAAATGAAGTGAAAATGCTAACCCTGAAATATTTACCAGTCGGGTGGTCAGAGGACATATATGCCCTTATATGCTCGACACACTTGCTTCTTTCCCTCTGCTGGGTTAAGTGTCATGGGGAACGCTGTTCAACTGGGTCGACTTGACAGATGCCAAAGCTTCATCTCTTGAGCAGAGACAGGCTGAGAGGGAGCCCAGTGCTGTAGGTGGGGAGGAACATTTTTGATGCTTCCCACTTATGACATGATTGATTTTCTTTCATCGGTCCTTCGCTTTTGGACACAGCGATGGTTGCCTGACTGAACTCCGGCATGCCCTGAACTCGACATATGGCTGCTGTGAGGCTGAAAACTGATGACGGCACGGACCTCTGAAAATCAATAAGGCCTGTCAGTCAACGGGAAGCCAAGCAGCTCTTAACAAACCAATCACGATACACCACAGAGCTGTACACTGGAGAAAGCACATAGCTTCCTGAAAACATGTATTCTTCTTCTTCTTCTTCTTCTTCTTCTTCTTCTTCTTCTTCTTCTTCTTCTTCTTCTTCTTTCTTCTTTTTTATTATTATTATTATTATTATTATGCTAATCCTCTAGAGTGATTTTTTTTGTTTTTTGGCAACTATCGTTAAGAGAAACTAATTCAATCCATAGTCAAAATATAAAAAAATGCAAAATGACCAAGAAAATTACAACAAAAACAACTTGCAATGATATACCATAGAAATTATGCAAACTTTACTAGATCAAATAATCACGATGCAATGTTTTGAGCTTCCTTGTGCACAATGACAATAAAACAATTAAGGCTATTATAGTGACTTTACTGATTACCAGTGAGTTTTGGGCATACAGAAATATGAATTTATATTCATTAATAATGCCAGAGTGAAAACAACACTTAATAATGTATTTTGCTGGTTAATTATAATCTGTGTTGGCCCCAGGACTGGATGACTATTCCAGGGAACAGTGATTACAAACCTTGAGGTAAACAAAACCTTATAACTAATTATGGTGTAAAAAAACATAGAACTTAATTCAAGACATACAAAGTAAAAACTAATAATGTAGTGCAAAACCAGAAAATTAGCATGACTTTACTGGTCCCTAAATGTATTTGGTATTTTTTAATTGTTTATTAAAATAATGCTTGACGGTTTTTTTTTTCATACGTAAGGATATTTCTATAAATAGCAGCCAAATATTAGAATAAAATTAAGTATGAATATGCTTTCAACTAGCTTTATATACTCTTGTATCAATACAAGAAGCATGGTGCAAACTCGTTTTTAAATACTATATCCGTCACAGACATAAAATAGTTAAATACATAAAATTGAAAACAGATGGTAAAAAAAATTAAAGAAAAGGCTGAACATCCCAGAAATCCTATTGTTTATACTGTCAAGACTAGTTAGCTAGTGGGATACCATAAACTATGTATTTACAACAACAACAGAAATGTTTGTGTCACAAAATGAGTCTAGCGGCTTGTAGCAAGTTCAAAATTGTGATCGTCCACAGAAGAAAGTGACCATTTTGAAATGCTATTTACTGAAAGCATGTGAGGAATTGTATTTGAGGTTTTGCTAAACATACATAAATTGCCTGATACAAAACCATTATAATTATCTCTGCCTCACTCCTGCATTGTTATACTGGCCCTTTAAAAGCAATGCCTGCTGGGAAAGTGTCGATGGATCATAATCTTCTACAGCTTGTTAGAAGGAGCTCGTCTTTGTTTGTTTTTGTATTGACGTTTCTGTTCTCAGTTAGAACACCAAGCAAATATTGCTTGCTTCATTAAAAGGGCTTGCTTTATTTCTTAATAAATTTTTCTTTTTTTATTTATTTATTTATTTATTTATTTACATTTCTTTAAATCTGGACCCTTCCCTAATAGATAGCTCTTTTATTACCTCCAACTGATCACTCTAACCACCACCACCCCCCCACCCTCATTCTCCAATGTAGTGGGCTTCCTAATGCAATATTAATGAGTCTGGATGGAGGGTCATAAAAAGTGATAGGTTTTCAATAGCGATTGTAAATTATAAATCGCTATTGATTTTTCCTTGCACTAACACAGGAGGCTTATTGTAAGATACCACAGGCAAAGTGCACTTTATCAGATTAGGCTGGAGCCTGGTATCAAATATACATGAGAAAAGAATGCATTTATAACATAAATAGGGGGTTTCACAGTACAAAAGAAAAACAAGCACACAAACAGACAACGCTCCTTTGAGAAGAGATTGGGTACACTGCTGTGTCTTATTCATGATGCAGTTTCCTAACAGAAGTACCAATGCGTTACTGAATAGCATCATCTCTGTGGAGTCTTTGGAGCTGAAGTTATGTCCAGTCTTCTCGTCCAACACCAGGTTTCTTGTAAGTACCAGGGGAAATTAAATATTACCTTGCCATTGAACAAGCTCCCTCAAATGGCAATGAAGCCAATCTGAAAAAGTTGCTTTTTTGTCAGAACACTTTTTTATTCACTGTGGAATCTTTTTTTTTTTTTTTGGTGCCTACACAATTATCATTTTAGCACTTCTTTCTGCTACTCGTGATTACAATGGTGTTATTTTCCATGTTACTATTCAACAAAGTAACTTAGCGCTATGCTTTGTATGGTGCATACAGGATGCAATACCGGTGCAGCTTGTGTTTTTGCTGCACACAATCTGAAACTACTGCACGTGTGTCTTTCTTTCTTCTGACATTCCAGTTCCTTTTTCCCCTTTACTTTTGTTTTGAGTGCTAACAGGCTTGTTTAAAAACGACTTCAGAGTGCCTTCCTAATGACTATTGGCACTCTGTATGTAAACACTGTGCCACTTCCCAAACACCCCCCCATTGCTTCCAGCTTTAAGTTCCCCTCCATAGAAATCTCAAGTACCACTTAACATGGGGGAGGCTGGGGCCCGAGCCAAAGACATTGTCTTGTTTTTTCCTGGAGCTTCTGATGTAAGTGGAAACATCAATTTCAAAAGGGAACGTGACAGACTTTGCTAGAAAGCCACCTCAAAGAAGTCTTTAAGCAAGGCTCAAAGTAACTATTCAGCAACATATTTCCTCAGCGCATCAGTCCATTGTTATTCAGTATTGCTTCCATACCGAAATCAAGCTATAGCTACAGTAAGAATACAAATGTGTCGTTCCCCCTAGATCCAGATTTCCTGGTAGAATAATAGCTGTAGCTTTTCAAGCTTTGGAGAACCAAGTCCACCCAGAAATTGCTCTGGACCTGTCACACCTCAAAAGATAGAAGCTCCTATTTCCCTATTTCCAAGCAATCCTGCAGCTTTTTGGAAGTGCAAAATGAATTTTGAATGAATTCATAAGCTAAATTCTGCAAGATTAATTTTGCATCCTACAGTGTGTGGAGTTGCAGGCATAGTCCCCATTGCTGGCAGCTATCTTAACATTGCCTCTTGCTTGATGAAGCAAACACATCCTGATGCAAACTTGTCGTGAATAGATTTGTGTTAGGCTCGCCATTGAGCAAAATCAAGTAGGGAATTGAATCAAAATACCCCCTCACCCTCACCCCCCAAGTAAAAGACTCAGAATGTGACACATCTTCTTCCATTTACCATGTGTTTATTGACGGTTCATTAACTAACATCAAACCCTTTGAGCTGTTTACTAGAGACTGCCGTGAAGGGGGGTGGCGTGTCAACGTAAACAACAACACGAAGCTGAAGGAAGTGGCAGACATGGTGTAAAGACCCACATTTCTTGCAATCTCCTCCCTGAAGAAATCAGTTCCCTCACTGTTCTGACACAAATACGATTGCTAAATGCAATAGCTGGATTTATATACAGTATATGGTAGGTACACTATTCCTTGGTTGTGCTGAATCACTCGATTCAATTTTGAAAGGGAATTACTCTGCTGAAATTCTGATGCTTGAAAATGTACACAATAAGTTAATGAATGCAATTCTTTAGCTGCTGTTCTGTCATCATTTTACAATCAGTTCTAGAACCCTCCTTGAAGCTCTAGTTTGTATTGTTATAACTGTCTGGCAGTAGGACTAATAACGATTCCATAAGTGAACTGTTTCAGAGATGATGATTCAAGTCTACAGCTAGCTCTTTCCCCTTGAATGAATAATAGCCACTGAGTAAATAACTTCACAGCCCAGAGAGTTTATATAAATCCACATCGAGGTAATTCCTGGTAAAATGCTACACATAATGTATCTGAAATTAACATTTTATG
This sequence comes from Polyodon spathula, assembly GCF_017654505.1. Taxonomy (NCBI): domain Eukaryota; kingdom Metazoa; phylum Chordata; class Actinopteri; order Acipenseriformes; family Polyodontidae; genus Polyodon; species Polyodon spathula. The sequence continues at coordinate 6,407,422 of NC_054555.1, read as the reverse complement.
GAGTGGTTAAAAAAAGAAAAAGAATATCTCGTAATTTAACTAACATGTGTTTTTTGTGTGTTTTTGAACTTTTGAATATGTCTCTAGAAATGCTAATGGCTAGGGACTTTCTGAATCACATTTTCATTGTTTGGGGAGTCTTTTAATAGTGGGTCTTGAAATTAACTCTTCTTTGTCCCTGCAGGGAACATTTTGGAAAAACCAGAAGAATGGGGTGTTACTTCATATTTCACTTGGATCACCTCCTTTACGTTTCAATTTCTCTCATGACGTCATGATATATAAATGAATCGCATTAAGAGAACTGTCTTTAGAATTGTATTATACTATATTGCATTCCATTATATTCCATTATATTATATTATATTTGTAATACATTTAAATAAGCAGTAACCTCAAAATATGTTAGTTCTAAATAATAAATAAACAACCAATTAGCTTATAAAATAGACAAAAACCTTGCCATACATTTTACAAATCAACAAAATAAATATGTCTATTAAAAAGTTAACTTTTCCAGTATACGTGATTTACTGTGTTTGTGATTGTATTTCCACTTCCTTAAATGCTGTTCAATTTAAACACACTCCATTTTGAAGCAGTTCATGCACGAATTTACATTTTTTCATTTAAAAAGGAAAGTCTTTCTGCTTTAGGGGTAAAATAAGAAAGCAATAAACACACATATGCAAAATATTACATTCTCAATTGACTGTTCATGGAGGTAATATTTTATTAATTGAACAAATGATTGCAAATATTTGTTTTTATATGAAAACATAATAAAATAACTAAATTATGATTTCATTTTTAAATGAGACGAACTTCCAAAAGCAAATCCTTAGCTTACACAATTATTTTAATGGGCTGCATCCTGTATGTTTTTTTTTTTATTTACTCAATGTGTTTCATTATTTCTGCCTCTCCTCTATAAAAAAAAGCCATCGTTGGTCTACAAAACTGAATATAATTTAAGATTCTGAAAATAAACAACTTTTTTTTTTGCTGCAATTCTATTCATGTGTTTAACTTTTTTATTCCAAAGCAAGATGCACAGCAGGCTTTTCCAGATTCCCCACAAGCCCCCACAAGACCCCTCTTCATTTGACATGAAAACATTGAGTGTAATTATGTTTTTCAATGCTTGATTCTGGCTCAAACAGCATGTGATGGACATTCAAAGAGAAGGCGTCACTTCGAAGTATATGGCCTAGCCACGGATCCAGTTTTAATGCTTAACCAACTGGGAAAATAAATCAATTAAGAATTCTATAATCCAGCGTTATGGGGCCACTCCTTGCTAGCAGCACATACTGTGCGCATCAGGGACAATTCAAGCATCTGACTGAAGTTATCCCATGTAACCACATACTGGGGCATCTTAATTCACATCGTGGTCAAAGAAAACAAAGTCTTTCACTCACAGTACATATTTACAGCATCAAAGCCTTTATTTATCAGGGATTCAAATCAGTATAATTAATTGTGTGTGTTCTTTTAGGGAGACAATTTTCTGCCCCAAACACCAGCAGGCTGCAGGCAGCAGTATCTGTTTCCAATATTAGCGGAATGTTTTGTGGAGTGCTATTGATCCAGTGATGGGCTGCTACCAGAGACAAAGCTAAACTAATTAAGCAGTGAGCAGGAAGAATGCTACCTTCAGTATTGATGGAAGGCACATTTAATTATTGTGTGGGTACAACAACGCGCAGATGAACATATCACTTGGGTAAATGCATGGTAGCAAGTATTGAATGTAAGTCAGCTGTTCTGATTTAGTATTAGGTACTAGAAATCTTCAGAGCGCTAGAAGTAAATACACTGTAACACAGAAGAGGAAATTATATATTTCTTTTTAATATAAGGGCCTTTGTACACAAAAGAGTATATTACGTGTGTGTTAAGCTAAAAGGAGGAGAAAAAATAACAAAATCAACTTAAACAAAATGTCTTCATTTTTTTTATTTTTTAAAAAATGTATTTATTATGTGCTATGTATTTTTACATAGCACATAATTGCAATCCACTGTATCAGGTAAACGAAAATAACAGGCCATTATAATGCAGCATCACACACTTGATTATCACCCTGCTTTGTAACTGCCTTGTCACAATGGGTTGTGTTGCTGTGCAATGAAACCATGCATGAGTGGCTCAGTTTATGTTTGTTGCTGTTACATTGTGAACAATGTCAAATAAAAAGCATTGTGACACAATGTGATAAAATGCAATGGGAACCTATTCATTTTTACTCAGACTTCATTATAAGAACTTTTTTCTTTGTTTTAGTTTGTGGACCTATTTTAAAGGGTTTGAAAACACCAACGTAAACCCTAAAATAGTTTTATGAATTCCAAACCACATTATTTCAAAGTTATTCTAAACCAGCAAAAATAAAACCTGTTTTTATGACTTTTATGACTATTCCCAGAAGTGAAGCTTTGGCAGTTTAATTAAAAAACCTCTTACTTGATGTATCCTAAAACCAGTTGTATTTGATCCAAAGTAAACCAGAGTATTTGCTGAGTTTATACAATTGTCTGTCAAAAGTACAATACTGTGAGATTGTTCTTTTCTTCATCGAGCTCTCCCATGTGGGTGAGCGAGGCCTCTCACTGTGCAATCCAAAAAATAAGTTTTGTAAATTTGTATGGAAAAGAATGCAGCGTTAAGCAGGCTTGTATTTTTCCATTCAATGTCCTCCTAAAACAAAACCAAACAAACAAACAAATCATCTGTGTTGTTAAGAAAGTTGGTACTCTGTCAAACAAAAGAAAGAGGCCAAGGGATGATAAGGCTTGGCAGGAGTTTGACATGTTTGTCATTTAAAACTATTTTTTTTTGTGAAACCAAGAAAATAAACTATGTTTTCGCAGTAATTTAACTTCTCTCCCTTTGTACTGTTTGTAGAGAACTGGAAGGGGAGTGACTGACAGGGGGAGGACTATGGGGATGGTAAATAGAGTTAATCAAGTATGTGTAAATCTGACCACACTCTCTTTTCTCCTTTAAAACAACTTTTTGGAGGCAGAGATCATTCATCTGAGGAGAAACTGGAAATGTAGGCTATTATTCAACAGCACTGTGTTTTCCTACAGTTCAGCAAATTGGAGGCAAATCTAAGAGATTTTATGTCCATTAAGCATGTTGACAGCAAGAAAATAGCTAATGCAGCATATACCTGCACATTGTAAGATTTGTATGCATATAGTAATATGATTCTATACAGCAAATATAAAACACACTTAATAATCATATTTTTGTTCTCTATTTAACATACCTTAAAAAGCCTTAAGCGAAAAAGTGCTGCAATAGTTTTCTTTGCTGACAATAAAGATTAACGAGTCATGACATTTTTTTTTTCCTTTTTTCCTTTTACATTTTGTTGATCTGTTTTGCTGTGACATGCCCTATAAAACCAGTCAATCATAGGCCTCTGCTAATGGGAACCAAATGTGTACACTGGAATTGTATAATCATAACTCATTGCATTCCTGGCACTGGCAAGACAGAGGGGCACTGTCAGGCCAATTATACTGTATTTATTTAAAACACCAACGCTAGATGGGAGAGTTCATCCTCTTGCGCTGACGTTGGGAAATGTATACTCTAATCAAGCACTCAGATATAGTTTAGAAAGACAGATGGTTTCTTTTCCAGTTGTAGCACATATTGTTCAACTGCTGTTTAAATAATATCAAATGGCATTTCGTCGACTTATTTTGTTGATTTGTCAACACCTTTTTTTTTTTTAATTAAAAAACTCCACAAAATATTGAAACTATCCCCATAGTTTTAGAAGAAGCTGATATTTTTTCACTTTTCTTCCAAACAGCATCTGAAATGGACTTCCGTGCATCAACCAATACAATCCTTTATTGTTTCCTCCTTTAAAGGGCTGTAATTGGAAATGCACTTTGATCAACAGTTTTGCTTGATTTTACTATCCTTTATGGACACTTCCTTTCTTTCATTATTTACACTGCCACTGCCTTCGGCCAAACTTTCTTTTTTTTAAATTTATTTCCCTTTTTTAATTAACATTGCTATTGCTTTAAGCTAGGTCTCATTAAAAGAAAATAAAGGAATGGGCTATATGTCCTATGCCTTGTGCGTGCTTGTGAATGTGAGGCTAATCACATTTTGGACTCTGCTAGTTTAGTTTGGAATTGACTTCAACTACAGTGGCATTTTACAAAAACACTTCAGATGCTTGTTAGCAAGTGATGAGTTCTGTAGTTCTCGTTACCTCAGTCTCCTTTGAGACCCACATTCACTCAGATTATTATATTTTTTAAATATATTATGTAATTGCTTACATTGTGAAGCAACACAAATATATTTAAGGTTTGTCCCCTAAATCACTGGGAGCTGAAGTAATGTATACAGTACTGTGCAAAAGTTTTAGGCAGGTGTGAAAAAATGCTGTAAAGTAAGAATGCTTTCAAAAATAGACATGTTAATAGATTATATTTAACAATTAACAAAATACAAAGTGAGTAAACAGAAGAAAAATCTACATCAAATCAATATTTAGTGAAAATGCATTATGAAGACCAAAGATTGCAGCAGCTAATATTACATCTTGATATACATTTCATTATTTCATTTGATTTTTCTAGAAAAGCTTTGAGCAGATTTAAGTTGCAAGACAAGCTAAGTTGAAAGATCAACTTAAAAAAAAAAAAGTGGCCATAAATAATTGGCACAGCATGCATGGGATTATCTTAAGCAATACACAAGAAGCTGTAAGTGACTCTAACAGGCTAATAAATCTCTATTAGTTTTATCCCACAGTCTTGCAGTCACTCACTTTATAGAGAGCGGTCTAAAGCCCCCACATATGGCCGTCAGTCAGACTTCCAGGCACCAGAACCGCAGAGTGCTAAGCAGTGTAAGAGTGTGAAAACACCGCTTTTCAGTAAGTGCCAATTAAAATAAATATATAATTTTTTTTTAAAAAAAGGAATTTAAAGAGTTTCAAGAGTTGTCCAAATCCAAACTTGTTTTTAGAAAGTACAGAAAATGTCGCCATTCTGAAGAAAGCTCTTAAAAATCTGCGGTACAATCAGAAGTTGAAATAATCGGTATGTAGTTGCATTTGAATTCCTGCTACTTATTGTACAGTGTTATTGTTAAAGTAAATAAAAGTTGCCATGTTCTCTTGCTATCTTTTACTGTTTAAAATAAACATAAGTTTTATTAGGCTGGCCAATAGGAAACATTCGCTCCTGGTTTCCGTTTGAAACTGAAAGGGCCTTGGCTTTGCCAGCTGCTTATGTCTACCTCTCCATACGAGTCCTTGGCCAGCGCCAGGGGAGCCCTGCCAAAAGAGTACAACGTGAAGGTCAAGCGCTTAACTGAGGGAAGCAGTGAGCCACCCGTCCGACATATACCATACGCTTTCCTCTTATTGTCATCCGAGTGATTGATAACGTTGTTCATTAACGTGGGACGATTGTCGGCTTTTCCTGAATAATTATAAAAAGAAACAAAGAAATCTACACACCCTATTTCACAAGCAGGACTGCACTGCATAGTTTAAAAAAGGTGGAAAAAAACTAAACAAAACACGACATTCCTTTTTTCTTTTCTCGCACTGATAAAGTAAGTACTATTTCTTTGACTGAGGTTTATATTTTTACATTTTGGCATTCCGTTTTTCTTTTCTTTTTTTTTTTTTTGCTGGTATGTTGTTTTTTCCCCCCCTTTAAATCAATACAGGAAAATGAAGCATTCACTGTTGCCAAAGCTGTATCCGTCAGACAGTGCACATTTTTCACTTTATATACTAGGGAGGAGGATTGTGTCATAATCTAACTCCCTTGTAAAGGGGCCTCCTCACTCACGCAATAACAGGTCATTTAGCACTAATGAGGCTATATATTTTTCCATTTGTCGTACTCCTTAATCCTAAAGCCTTTCAATACCTGAAACTGTTGAGTTATTACCAGAAGTAACTAATGGATTTTGCATTTGTGCACTGGGAAATAAACTTTGACTGGGATTATATCCTTACAACACAACAAATGAAAACTGTGAGAAAAAAAATAATGAATTGTAGCAGTTTTAGTTAGTTGCAATTATGTTTATCGACGGTTTTTGTTAGAAACTTTAAATCCTATAAGAAATATTAAATATTCAAATATAATCCCAGATAGAAGATACATGGAAAATAGTTAATGACCAATGACCAGAAAGACAGCTAGACACTGACAAGATCAAAACTTCAGTACTAGAGAGAGTACTGAACTACATGCTATAGATTGATAGATAGATAGATAAAAACCTGCTAAATCAGTTTTGATAATAAAATATAGTACTGTATGGTCTTATTATAGTACCAATAATAACATAATAAGTGCCTGCTTTGATTTATTATTCTTTAAAAGTTATGTTTATTAAATCAGGTCACTGTGTAGTTTCCAAATTCCCACAGTGCACAGGAAACCAAGAAATGCAGCAAAGTTGGCATGGCTCCACCAAGTTTAAAGATTCAATCTGACGGTAATAGAAGGTGATTATTGAGGACTAGCAGGCAGATGATGGATGTTTTCCTGTTAAAATGACAGCCGTGCTGCATATCAACTGCCTTCATATTGCACAAATCTAAAGGCTGGCTTTTGTGGGTTTTCTGCTGGTTTTTTTTCATGCTAAGAGAAGAAAAAAAACACTACCCAAAGAAAGACTATGGTAAGTTTAGGTTGGCAAAAAATAAACTGAAAATATTGTTCTTTAACTTCCTCATAATTCAAGAGGCACGTGTAGTTTACTTAAGTCAGGTCTCATCTCTCAGGTTACTGAGTCAATGAATTGGGTGTTTTGGAAGTTTTCATGAGTGCCAATCTAATGCCATTGATTGTTTTATGTTTTTTATTGCTCATTTGACAAGGGTTGAAAAAAGAGTTTGTCTTGACTTTCTTTTCCGTGAACTGGCCTATCCTGCCAAAATCATACCACAGATACACATCTAATACATTTGTTTGGAATGCTTTGTGCTTGCGCCAGCATTCTTACTTTCTGTGTATTAACCAAGCAGTTAAAAAAAGAAAACAAATGTAGCTAAACAAAGACCAGGCCCAACGTGTAGCAGGGGGCCTAAAGTGTCCCATAAGACACAGATTTCACTCAATTACCTCACAGTTAAATGATTTAAGAACACATCCTCTGGAATCTCTCAGGCCTACTCCTGACATTGAGCCAGGATCCGCCTTCATAGGAAGTAATCCAGAAGAGCAGAAAATTTATCACTCGAATCCCATAAGTGTCTGTTTTTGATAGAGTAACAATCTCTTCACCTCGGAGTCTCGCAATGTCTTTAGCCTACTGGAGCTCGGGCTGCACTCCGAGGCTTTAGTCAGCAGTCATCGTAATATCCTGGTGAATAATCTTGCAATGGGCCTGGCCTTTGCACTACTCCAGGCAATAAAATATGAACAATAACAAAATGAGTATGTGGAGGATGAATGCAATACAACAGCAAAACTGGTTGGAATAAGCTCAAAAATGCATGTGTGTAAGTCCAACATTTTAATATTTTTGCAATGCAGCTCTTATTGTCTGATGGGTATCCCACTCGCTTAGCAACCACAGTATCTCCAGCTCAAACCCTGTCCCACTTGGATAATGGCGTTAGTGAAGCTGTTTAGGACTTGACATTGCCTTGTTACAGATACATTTTTCATTGATTTGGTTTTCATCCGCTATATTCTGACTGCTGATCAAATATGAAAAAGTATCAATGAAAACACCTTTTAAAAAAAAAAGAAAAAAATCTCCTTGAAAAACGTGCCTAATTTCTCTGTGTGAGACAGTTGTACTTGTCAGAATATCACACACAAGTGATGGAAATAGATTGTAGTAGCGCATGAATAAAGCGTGATGTGGTGTAATACAGCCCTCACTTACACTTACAACCATTTCGTGTCACTTAACGCCATCTTTATGCCACTTCTACTTTTTGTATTACCGATGTTAATTCCCAAATGGACTCCACTGTCGCGCATTGCTAAGCAAAGTCTTAAGTGTCTTCCATCAGAAACCAACCTGAATTTTAAGCAATTATTACAGCCCAACTTTAAAACACAATTTAGTCTGTCAACGATAAACATTCTTCAAGCAGAAATCATTGTAATTCAAGATTTGAGTTCAGGCAATAGCATCAGTGTGGATTTTCTTGCTTGTTTTTTGGCAGAATGTTATACTATGAACTTCAGATAAACAGTAAAAGTGGGATTCTTTATCAAAGTGTTATAGAACCCCCCTGGGGTCCCGGGGGGTTGGCATTGAGACCCCTGCTGGTAAACACAAACCCAGCGGAGACGCTCAGGTGTGAGAGGCGGGATACAAAAATACTGAGGGACAATAAAGTGAGGACAACAGGCTTGAGATTTCTTGACCTTTCAAGCCTTGATATGCGGTCATATATAACCTTGGTCAGTGAATCCCTGGAGAATGGTTAGAAAACTAAACAAAATAAAGCAAATCTCAAGATGCAATATAAGAGGTTGGCTTTGGGTCGTGGTGAGCCTACTAGTTCTTTAATCTCTTTCTGTAGCAGCACTGGTTTATCAGAAAATCCATGTTTTGCTTTGGTTACGGTTTTCTTCCCTTCACTAATACCCAGCATCTTCTTGACTACTAAGGCTAACAAAGAATGCATTTTTAAAGGTGATTGTTCAGTATAAAGCCTAAGATTCTTTAACAAGGTATAACTGTAACCGACAATAAGATGTCCACTTATCAAACTCAGGTTCTCTGAGAGTTTTCCCCAAGAGACAGAAATGGGAATCCCATTTTTACAAAGAAAATTGTCTCATTTTTATTTAAACTACGGAGCTTGCTGATACAAAATACAGATGAGTGATTAGTTCTAGTCCATTTATTAAACACGCGAGTGCCACCTTTTCACTAAAACTACCGGAACATTTGGCTCTATTAACTAATACGCAAGTGATTAGCAACATCAAGACCTGGTATACTGTCCCATAGACATAAAAAAAACCAGAACAATAAATGCAGTCTTTCCCGAATCAAGGTTTTCAAACAGCTGTACAAATGGCTTGCCTGTTTTGTGTGTTTAAACACTTTGTGACCACAGTAAAAATGAGCTCTGTAATACCATGTGTTTTGTTAGGGAAATGGCAGACGAATGGACTTCCTCCCACTTGGAGTCTCTGATTTCTGAAACGGCCTGACCACGATTGTCACAGCTCCGGCAGATGTGGGGTGAAGCTCCCGAACGGAAGCCCAGGTTTGAGGCCTACTGCTGCGACAGCCTCCTTGCTCGCTGGGCTGCATCCTCTGATAGTATATTTTTGTTAGCTAGCTGCCCGGAAGCCCTCTGTCATTCAATTTGTTTTCTGATCCTGCAGAAGCTTTCCTGGTCTTGATGACAGCATAGCTCCACCGTCTGTTTGTTTTTTGGGGGGTGGAGGGGGTTGAGGAGGCGGGGTGGTGGGTTCCTCTCATTAAATTTTGTGTGGTGCATGGGTCATGCCTCGCCCAGAACAATTTCTATTTTAAGATTTTTGTATGCATCTATTGTTGCCAGAGAAAATAAAACTAGCTCTTTTGTTACAACTTCTTTTTTTTAATTTCAGCTTTTGTTAGTGACACTTTTCAAACACAATGTATAAGTTGAACTTAGTCCATAGATTATACTCAAGCTTCAAAGAGCAGGGCCACCTGTACTTTCAGCTCCTTGTATGAAGCAAAACAAATTCAATGAACCCTTAATCTCACAGTCCTTAATTAAATGAATTAAAGAGTTGACCTGTTTTGTAATCGCCTCATCACTCTGCACAGAAGAGAAAATATTTTGCCTGTGCAACTTGCTTTGAAAGTTGCTTCTGAGGGTCTAATTTGATTTGATTACATATTGTGTTATGTGCAGCACTCAGACAGTGCTATATATGAAGAGAATGTCCAAATAAATCAAAGATGTATGGAAACAAATGCCATTTTCAATTTCATAACTACCTGTAACGTCATGGGAACAAACACCAACACCAGAGAATCTTGAAGTACAACATCAAATGACTCCCTTATTCAAATATCAAGACTGTTAACACTAAAGGTGCACTAGTGGTTAATATTCAACAATCCCAGTATTAATATTAAAACACATGTTTTCTACTGCAGTGACTATTTGTGCAAGGTGCCAATGTATGACATTCTTTCCAGGAATCCAGGTCAGAAGCAATGTCTACATTTGTAACATATGCTTTTCTCTTAAAGCAGATCAGCGGCATAATAAATCGATTTAGCTTTTTTTTTTTTTCCTGCTGTTTTAGGAAAATGAACATCCACACCAATTGAAGTTATTGGAACATAAATCCCATGTTTGTTTTTTTTTTTAGTAATTTAACTAATTAGCATCTCAGGATCCGTGTGTACCTAAATTATAGCACATTAAACATAACTGAAAAATAACCCTCATTTGCAATTCCAAATGCAAAAACCTGTAAATTCAAACTAACTAGCAGGGTGATGGATGAGGAGGGTTTCACTGGAAACCTTTAAAGAAGAGCTGAATTACTTTATCTGCTGAAACTATATTTTTACCACCAAATTATTTATTTATTTAACCACCCCTTCCCCACAGATAAACTCTTACTGACCAGCTGGACTCCAAACTTCAACATCAGGCATATGGCGTGATGCGAGGCCTGGTGGTGAAAGCCCTATTGCAAGGCTGAGTGAGCAATCAATTACACATTACAGCCATACGCCTTACGGCAATAATATCTTCCCCCCATTACATGTCACTGGCCTGCCACTTTCCAGTGTTTTTACTGACTATAAAAGAAACCCTGTGATGTGCATCTTTTTATGGAAAGAGGTGTGAGGTTACAGTGTCCTAAAGCTGTATTTAAGAATGTAAAAACTTGTTTAAATGTCTTAGCAAAAACACCTAAGGTTTTCTTAAAATAAATATAGTGACCCATTAAAATATGTGTCAGCAATTTCAACAATAGGAAAAGTGAGACCCAAAATAATTTCTATTTGGCAGCTGGTAGGCTGTAGAAAACAATATAGAGGTCAACAGGTAACATTTTAATTGTAATACAATGATTCCCAATCCCTTTGTAATTTGATGATGCCATAACATTATAAATATCTGGAAATCACAGACTTCAAAACTATAGTGTAGCACAATGTCATTGTGTATCCCTTTAATGATAAAGCTGGGTAGTATAAAGACAATTATGGTTGACTGACACGTTTTGCTAATAGTGTAATCAGATATGTTTATGGAAATGTATATATTTTAAGCTGAGACATCCAAGTGGGCCTCTTTATTGATTATTCAGCTATCAATGGTGCCTTTTGGAACAACTTTAACCCACTGTTGCTGCTTTTTTGTTTGTTTGGTACTTCCCTTTTCTGTTTCTCAATATACCCTTTTTTTATACTAGACACCCTCCATTACCCCCTGAGATTTACTGTAACTAGTGACATGGAAATAACAGTGCCCGTAATAAAGGTAAACTCAGAGGTCACATCAAAATGACCTTGCTTGAGCAAATAGGTCAGAGCACTCATCTCCCACGTAGACTGCTGAAGTAGGCGTGGAGGCCTTTGACCCAGATAGATGACAATAAATTATGGATAGGCACTCTGGACAAAAAGCACAGTAATTACAAAGCAATCAACAAGCACCCATATATGTTTGATAGATAGCAATCATAATGGATATTATAATGTTTTTTTTTTTTTTTTATAGCTGCCTCTCTTTTCTACACAACAATGACCACCTGGTATTGAGTTTAATGAGCACCACAGGACTTTGTTGCAGAAGACTATAGGCTGACACTTGACACTGCTCTAACTGCAAAAATTACAAATCTGGAAAATCTGGGACTTTTTACTGATTATAGCTGCTTTAATTTACACCCATTCATCACAGAACAAAAAAGGATCAATAGATGTGAAGCTAAACCTGACCACACTCCAGTTTGTTTAAAAATCTGAAATCACATGTTTTAAAAACGCAGCAATTCAATTAAAATTCTCCTCTTTAACTTAAGCTCCTCCATTGTAAAAACACAAGCCTTGCTTTTTGCAAGTCCAACTAAATGTTTCACTTTAACATTGTGACCTGTCGTACTTTATATCAAATTCTATATGCAATGTTATGCATGAACTAACTCTAAAAGAAGAGAAATGAAAAAATAACATTTTTAATTTTATTTTATTTAAAAAAAAAAAAAAAAAAAAAAAGCTGATCTATTGATACATATGGTATTCTGGGAGCCCTAGTTATTGTTTTAACAACCAAAATATTACATTCCAATCTGCACTGCTTTTTAGTTCACATAAAACAGCACTCTACGAGATTTTAGAGTGGCAATGTAATTATTCAGTGTGTATCATCAGACTACAATAAAAAAAAGGCTAAGGATTTTTTTGTTTTTTAGAACCAAGTTGAAAGGACTGTTAGTGGTCCCATAGGACCAAGACTGGGACAGTGCCTCAAGGAAACTGCTGTGCCCCTCTTACAATACCCCTCAAATATAGGCACACTCCTCTTTCGTAGGTGACTAGCTGGGACCTCTAACCCCAGTTCCTGGATACGGTCAAACCAAACCATAAACAGACAAACAGTAACATGGTAAGATCACGCTTGTTTTTCCCTGAAACCTAAGGTGTCCTCTCTCTGCAGGCCGCAACAGTACTGACATCATTGAATCTAAAAAAATAAACAAAAAAAAAGAAGTGTAATGATTTGAATTGTGGTTTGAGAGGAAACCTTTCATTTTATGTCGAAGCCAAAGGATAGCCTTGCAATTTTTTCTTTTTTTTTGTTTTTGGTATACTGCCACGTTTATGGTACGTAATCTCAAAGTTCAAATAATTTCACAGGAGCTGTTAGAAGCTGTTTTATGATTTAGTTGACTTTTTTAGATACCGTCTCTAAGTGTTACACCATTTCTTCACCTCTAGCATGCCTTCTAGCTGTTTTTCTCTGGATTTCTGACTATTTTAAAAACTAATGCCTATTAGAAATATAATTGTACTTTTCTATTAGGTTAGATAAAGTGACAGGGTGCACTTATGTTAATTTCTGAACAATAATTAAAGTTTCTTTAATGCTTTAACTGAAATTGGAATTAATTCAGAACCTAGCATAATTTATAAGTTCTTTTTGTTGTATTATTTTAAAAATACACATGTGGCACTTACATGAATATATATGATATATATTTATATATATTATATATTATATAGTTATATATATATTATATATAAATATTTAATTTTCATTTGTCTTGGGTCAAAAGCTGGAGGGTTTGTTTAACCTCAGAGGGTCCGTTATCTCTTTATGACTTAAGACTAATTTAATCAGCACGATGGCTAATCAATGATAAACCACTATAAAAAAAATTTGGCTGTATATTTTATTTTATTTTATTTTTTTTTTGTTTTTTTTTTTTTTAATTATTTTTATTTATTTATTTATTTATAAAAGGTTGTACACTAAAGGCAGCAAGCAATTATGGAAATTGGGCCCAGACGGCACACAATTCCTTTCCCCACTTGAGATCCCGCTAGGACCTGGCAGCTAATCGATTAGTGCTCTCATGAAAGCAGCAATGCGACCCCTGACCTTCCCTAAGCTCCCTGTCTGACAGCTGACAGAGAGAGTGCTTTATTTTACTGAATTATAAAATTGCAGTGTTCCCTTTCTTATAAAGGGTATCCGTTTCACAGGGAACAATTTGTCATTTCTTAAAAAGGTCAATGCAATGCTTATTGGGACCTGGATAATACTGTAAATGTAAAGTTATGCTGTATCACCATGATTGGCACCAAGTAGGAAATACAGTGCACTCATTGACACTGAGTTTCCGGAAAGGTCTTCACAACAAGCACCAAGAAATTGGAGATCAAAAAAGATTGATTTCAGTTTCGGTCACAAACCTTTGGATAAGACTGGAAGCAATTTACTATTAGTTCATGCACTATCTTGCAGTGTTAGAGGATTTTTTTTTCCCCCCATTCTTGCTTTAATTTTCTTTTTACCCCTATAATAATGATTTAAAAGGCTTAACTATTTGTCAACGCCAAGATGTAAAAAAAATAGCCTGATATTCATAACATTCATTCAAGTTCTATTTTATAATATTCCAGTAACTTCAACTTAAGGTAAAAATAGAAAATGGCACAACTTGATCGAGCAAATAGTTTCTTGATAAATTGTATCGTAATAGATTTGAATGCCAATTTGGTTTTAAACACAGAAAGCACAAACTGAGGAGTGCTGTTCCTGTTGCAGTGTTTTTGTCTGAAGTGTTCGATGTCCACATGCTGTCGCGCTGTTCTGAAACAGCGCAGGGATCTCTCCCAAGGGGAGCTGCCAGGGAGGCACGTTCACCTGATTTACAAACCTTCTTTAATTCAAAACAAATAGAGCTGATGACAATAAAACTCAAGGCCATTAGAAAAGGTCCAGGGCCTGGCCTGCTGAAGCTGGGGAGGCTTAGTGCTAGAGCTCATAATTCCAGAGCAACCCATTCCTGCCACCCATGCGTGCTCCCCTATCAAACGTATTTGTCTTCATAATAATGCTGTTGTAATCACTACACTATTGAAGCAGTCGCATTATACCCAGATGTGTGTCTTTAAAAAAATATTTTTATAAAAAAAAAAAATATACACATAAAAATTAAAATTGTTAGAAACAAAAGGTTATTGTGTGTTTACATTTTTTTTTCATTAAACAATGCAATAAAATGAAAAAGAAAAGTAAAATATGATGATTACTTGTTGTAACTAAGCCATTATGAACTCCAATCTTCTGGCATGGTTATCCTACAGCTGCCTGTAATGAGCTCTCAGCCAGTAACGAGTTCAAGACAGCAACCAATCTAATCACATGCTCAGCAAATTAAAAAAAGCAAAGCACAAACCAAAGCTCATCTGTTTGGTTGCATTATTTTTTTTTGATTTTTCATGGAGTGGGTGTGAGTGGACCTGACATGCACTGAAATGGAACAGTAGAGTTTGGATGTCACTGCTAACAGACAGAATTCTGTTTTCCACAATATCCTTTGCGTTTGTGTTTCGAGTCATGAATTTTCACCTTAAGCTGTGTGCATGATGTAATACTTTATCACCACAAGCAGGAATATACCAGTTGTAGAAGGGTAAAAGTTCAAACTGTTTGCTAAATAAATCTGAACCTTATGTGCTGTAAACCTGGAGTTCCCTTAAATCTGGGCAAGAGATTTAGAAAGCCTGTAGTCTTAAAACTGATGCCGTCCTCTTTGGTTTTATTGTATTATTGTAGTATTATTATTACTACAGTAGTTCATGTAGTCTCATCTATCTATCTATCTATCTATCTATCTATCTATCTATCTATCTATCTATCTATCTATCTATTAGGACACACATTCAGCACATTCAACACATTCAGCAGAGACTCATATAGGTTAATACATATGGAACTAATTTATATAAATTGTAGAACTGGGAAGATATATATTCCCTGCAATAAAAAGTATAAACATTAATAATATGCATTAGTCCTGAAATCCTGCTGCTTTCACAGACAGCCCTTGCTATTATTGATCACACTGTTCACTGCCCCTGTACCAAGAGTATGAGGTGAGGGACTCAAAATATAGAATAAACTGTTGCTTCATTAATATAACTAGCACTTAAAATAACAAAAAGCACAATGGTAGTGGTGAAGACTAAAACTTTGTTGCATGAACTGAAAAATGTCCCCTATTTAAGAAGTTGTATGGAAATTGTTGTGGTCAGCCTAAGCTTTAAACTAGGGTGGGCTGAAAATGGTTGTTTTTAGATAAGGCGGGTAATTATTCTTATCCACTTTTTTTCTCTCTGTGGAGGTGGCACAAAAATGGCCTTGGTCCAGTATCCACAAGATTCTGGAAAGAACATACTATTCTGACAGCTATCTGGAAATCTGCTAAAGGACTTTTTCATTTGACCAGGCCACACAGAGTGTTCGCCCTGAAGAGCCCTGGGGAGGGCAGACAGAATCTTAGACTTCTGAAGCATCTAAAACAGGAAAATGATTACACCGAAATGAGGATACATAGGGGAAAAGAACTTACTGGGTATTGTAAAGCAGCAGCCATGGTAACATTTAGGGTGGATTGCGCACATCGAAAACGAGATTCAACCCAATCTAAAACCCAATGTAGGACTGTGTTGGTCAGTAGAAGTGCTTAATACCCACACCTTGGACGACAGTCTGGTTTTCTAAGCTTTTGCTTGAATGTAAAGGTTCTTTTTTTTGCATGTATTTTAAATTAGTTTGGAAACTTTTTTTTTTTTCCAGAAAGGTTGTACAGTTGTTAACAGAACAAGCCCAGGAGTGTAGAAACCATATTACCTACAGAATGAAATACCAGAGAAAAACCATAAAGGACAGGTGGGCTGAATCAGCACAAGAACAACACAATCAGTCTCTGCAGGAGGGGGAAATAACCTTCCTGGTGTGGCGAGTTTGGGAAATGACTTCAGGGTCTTGTTTGTAGCATAATTCCCAAGCGCACCAGCCACTGTCGACAGCAAAGAACAAAACAAGCAAAAACAAACCTGTCAACACAGCACCAACAAAAAGCATCTTGAATTGAAATTGCGTTTTACAACATTTAAATAGCAAACGTTACCACTTTATACGGCTACATGGTATCTGTCCCTATAATGCTGAAATAATGCTGTTTTTTTCACAAAGCCCCTAATTTAAACAACAATTTGAAACTAGAAGTGAATGCAGTTTAACCAGCAAGGCCTGATTTTGAGTTTCCGCCTTACTTTTCTTCTAGAAAACTAGAGAGCTGCTTTAGGATCAACAGCAATAACAAATGGTCCTGGTGATAAAGTGCATGCTCCTTGTTCAGTTTTAGCCAACTGTTGTGTTCAGAATAACTACCTAACTAGTACTTACAAAGCCGAGAGACTTAAAGAAAGAACCTGAGTGGTGCTATTGATTTGGGTTCTTGTGGCTCTTGTGACCACAAACTGCAGTTCCATCCAAAAGTGAAATTACAGAGTGGAAGACTGGGATTTATGAATGAGATATCTTTGGCTGCAAAATATTCCCATTATAGCACTCCACTGCCGCAAAACTGCTGTGTAATTGGAAGAAAACCTTTTTCCCCCATGTACTGGAGGGCTGGCCTTACAGCCAAACAATTTCATATGAACACGTCTAAATGAAAAGGATGGCATACCTGCCTGCTCTAGACTAGTGGGAAAAGTCATTTTTCTTCCCTCTATACCCGCCCACCACCCAAGAGCCAAAGTGTGGTGTTACATTCTTTCGGTGGTAGCATACAGACCACTTACTAAGCCTAATTAAGAAATGCTCAAGCAGTCAGATTGCTGGTTGCAGTAGTCCAATTACAATTATGCTGGGAACACTATTACTGAAGTAATTTGTCTTTTAGTTTTCAAGCATTACTCTACAATCTTGTTCTCACCAGAAAAGTGGGAGGAAAAACACGAAGAAACAAATAAATACGTGCTTACAAACCCACAAAGGAGCTGATAGCCAGATCAATGCTGGAATGGAGTCTTTAAAATGACACTTCACAGATCTGAAGAATCTTGCACTACCCCATAAATTAAATTATCATATTAAACCCACATTACGAACATTGAAAAAAGGAGCGTCATTTAAAGCAGGACCTATATTATTATACTCATTAAGTAGTAGAATACCCACACCGTGGAATATGTTGCATCATTAGAAATTATTATATGGAAAGTCATGTCACTTGTGTATTTCTGAAAGACGTTCCAAGAATATCGAGATCATCCCACTGAAATGTTATTAACACCAACATTTGTTTTTACATGACACGTGCTGTTCTACGCATTCATATTCTGACTTGTTAATTCAACGCTCAGTGGGGCTTCCTGAGCCATAGTATATGTCATGGCGGTCAGAGAAGCATTGTCTCTGAGGCTCGAATAATTATGGATGACCAGACCTTGCTGGAAGACCTGACAGCATCTTGGCTTGTAGTGACTGAATCATTTCTAATAGCAAACCAGACCTTGTAGGGGATACTAATTTCTTTAACAAAATCTGTACTTTATGTGTTGCACACCAGATTTCCATATATGCATCGAGAGCTGGGGTTACTGCAGTACAGCCCAGCAGAAGCACAGAGTCTCGACTCTATAACTGCTTGGCAGAACCTGACATTTTTTTCAGGGCTGTTTGAAAGAGTCAGTAACATATTCTCTGACCGACCAGGTATGTTTGATCTATGGTGCTGTCTGCTGTAAGTTACCCAAGAATGCAATCTCATCAGTGTTAGCCTAAAGGTTATTTATTAGTGCTGGTCTGGAAACCACATCCTCACGGGCCTCATTTAAAATAAAATATTTAAAAAAATTAATAATAATCTTAAGACTATAATTCAAGAGAGCTAGTCTTTGTGTGTGTGTAAAATTGGAAGCTTTTTTTTTTCCAGGCTTGGAATAGCAGCAGCGTTTTGAACAGAAGAAACTGCATAGTTTTAAGGTCACCTTTTACTGCTGGAGCCTCAAGACAGAACACTTCTCTGACTGAGCCTTACTGTGCAGGTCCACGGTTATTAGGCAGCTGACACTGACAAAAATGTTATCTTTAAAAATGCCTACTCAATTATTGGAGGTCACTCAATTTACAAAGACATTTTAACAAGAAATAGAAGTGGTTAGTGTTCTCTTAGACTGTAACCATTGTATAGCGAGAACACAGACATTCTAAGCTGTGCTGTCATTTATTTTTAAGATAATGACCATTGAACTTCGAATCGGATTGGTTGAGACGTGAAAATCATATTCTACTTTCCGTAGCATCACTTTTTCATCTCCTAATCTTCTTGACCACTTGATTTACTTTCAGTGCCTGCTTCAATGTCTGTCAACCAAGTCTTACAAGTTCTCAAAAACTTCCACTGGGCTTTGGGGTCTGGTATTTAAAATTGATATTAAATCTGAAACATTTTAAAAGTTGTATTCTTTGACTTTCGTAACAAAACACTAAACCCACAATACCGAGTGCGCCTGAACATTTTCAAAAACCAAATCTAGGGTTGGAGAGCAGCCTAAGTGCAACCATCCATTAAATTCGACAAGCTTTGCATTTTATTTAGACAGAGCTACTAATAACGAAGTGATGTATGTCACCAGTTCCTGTGACATCTTCCTTCCACACGCATACACACAGACGATGTTTAATATACAGTTAGCCATACAACTTGTGCAAGCAAAAGGATGGTGCATGTAAAAAAACCCATGTACATGCTGGCAATTAATAGATTATTGGACAATATAGATCAATTTAAATTGTATTAGCTACTTCTAGGGTGTTCCAATTGGGTGACATAATGAGTTTACAGAACTAAGTTGCACATGGCAGAGCTGTCATTCTATACCCCTCCCCCAAGATCCTTAGCCTGCACCTTTATTGTTGTAACAATGGACAGTTAGAAAGTTATACTAATAATCTGTATTACTGGGAATATATAGTGTTTGAATGCATTGACTGGTGTTAACGTTTTAAGAATAGGGCCTAGTACAAAATTATATATTGTATAAAAAGATTACCACTTCAGAAGGAATCTTTTAACAGTAAATAACCAATAATAATAATAACAAAAACCAACAGTATTCACTTTGTATTCACATATATAATAGTTGGAGTACCCACATTTACAAATACTTTACTGTATCTAGGGCATATAACTTTTTTAAGCAAAAAAAAAGTGGAGAACACATTTTGTTAAAACACGTTTTATAAATAGGCTTAAAAAAATTAGAGTGAAATGTAATTCCTTGACATCTTGGCCAATTAAACAAGACCTCTTCAAGATATTTCTTGGAGCCATTTTTCCCCTCCATTTCTCATTGCTGCTTCTGAATCAGTGCCTAATCGCTCTAGCCTCTACTCACACAGCCTAAGAACCCCCCCCAGCTCTTACCACATGTGCAAGAATGTCTCTGCTTTCACTGGCGACAATCTGGAGCCAGAGCCTTTCCGTTTCACGGGAAACTCAGCTATGTGTCGCTAACAACAACACAAACATTGCCTGCAAACCCCCCACCCTCCAGCTAACCAACAGTCTAAGTACTCGCTTCACTGCCCACACACTGAACTGAGCTGGGCTAGACTTGTAGGAAACACTGATACTTAATTCACTGGTACCTACAATGACACCACTGAGAAATAAACATCTCTGCACCACAAGCTACTCAGCTACCTAACACCCTCCTTCAATGGATTCTGGGTTTGGGACCCCTCCCTTCTTTAGTACTTTGCAGCCACAGTAAATATTATCGTTTTTGTTTCAAATTACTGTGTGTGAGGCCTGTCTCTTGCTTTTAATTCTCCTCTTACTTCATGTGTGCCACCGCCTTAGTTCTACACCCAGCAGCCACATCATTTAGGCCTGCTTTAGAAACTTTGTCTTGTCAACAAGTCTCATTTTGTGTTGGATTTTGTTAGGATTTGGGAAGATAGAAAAGCACAATTACTTTCCCAATTAAAGAATTGGTGAGGAAGAGAGAGGAGTTTGGGGTCTATAATATGTAATTTATAGCTTTATAAACAGGAACGAAGCTGGTAGGGGGAGCTGGCAAACAGCCAATGTTTTTAAACAGATTCAACCTCCAAACATTGAGATTGTCAGTCAGTGTTAAGGAAATCCCTTGGGTCACCTCCTTCTTGGTCTAGCTAGAGGTAAAAACAACACTGAGACTTAGCCCTCCTTTAAGAGCCACTCTGCAGCATCTTACAGCCACTTGAGGGGGCAGAATAAAACAGGTAAAGGGTAAAGGAGGAGGAGGGGGAGTGGGGGGAGGCCAGTTCTTAATGAATCACACATCTTTGCTGCCCTGATGTTATCAATTCCTATATTAAAACCAAGCCTGAAACTCTTAAACAAGCACAGCTACGTGCTTGGTTGACAAAGCTTGGAGCTTTGTCTAATCCTTGATAAGTTATGGAAATATATCAGTTAGTTCCACTTTGTGTAAATATACTTTTCCATTAGCAATATGGAAGACAATTTTTTTTTGGAAAATGGCAAAAAAAAAAAAAGTAAAAACCTTCCTTTGTATCCCAACAGTGACAGTCTGTTAAACCTACAATTGTGGCCTCTGTCACAAACTGCTATCACTATAATTCCCTAAGGCAGGTAGACCGCAGTCTAAGGCTGTCAATCAGCTACAGCATTACAGCTCTAGTCTAAGCATGAACCGTAAACCATTAAAAAATATGTGCTGATACACTGGGTCCTATATACACATTAAACTCATGAGTCTCATTAAAACTTTATTGCTGTATACAACAAATAACAAAACACATTACTAACATTCTTTGTTGCCAAGATTGTATGAGTAAAAGCCTATTATATAAAAAAGCAATTTCTGTACTTTAAAAAAAAAAAAAAAAAAAAAAAAAAGTTCAATTTTAACAAACCTGGTTTGCATTCTAATCCTCAATAAAGTTTAAAATATGGAATTCTACTCTGTAAGCATCTTTTTTTATTATTATTATTATTATTATTTAAAACAGCTTTAAAAAGGCCAGTGGCAAATTTATTTCTAATGACAATTTTAATGAAACACATATTCTAATTCAGTGTTTCACTCGCAAATGATCCTAACTGTACAAAGTGGTCTATTCATATGCGTGTACTGACCTGGGTCACACTCTATGGGGGAGCAGTGTGCCTACAAGGCAGTAATGCTAGATTAAGCAAGAGTGCTTCTATACATTTATTTAGGCCAATGTAATCAGAAAACCACAACTGGATATTACAACTGGAACCAAACTACTTGCTTAAAAAAACAATATTCCATCAGCAGGGCCCTAAAAATATTAACGGTAAGTGGGCATGCATTCTATAAACTCCAATTGCTATTTTAAATTGTATAGGAGTGAATGTGACTTACACAGCTACAATATATATATATATATATATATATATATATATATATATATATATATATATATATATATATATAGCAACATATATATAAGTTCAACAAATATAACTTCCGCTAACATTCAGTACAGTACAGCAACTTTAAACACAGTACCAGTAAGTAATTGATTCCAGTTATTGGGGTAATGGGAGTGACGTGCATACAGAAATGCATCCCATAAAAACAAAGGTGATTGGCTGTCGCCATGGAGAGCTGGTAATAAATACCTACACCACAGTACTAAGAGGGCTTGCACTTTACTCTTACCACCAAAGATGGAACATCTGGTGAAAACCTGAAATCAATGGTGAATAGAATCTGATAATAGGGGCTCATTTGTCTGAAGCAATAAAACAGGCCCCTTATGTTTGAATAATTGCTCAAGAATCCTTGCCCAACCAAGGACACAAATAATAATAATAATAACAGTAACAATAATAATAATAATAATAATAATAATAATAATTATAATAATTATTATTATTATTATTATTATTATTATTATTATTACACATAGTAGTAGTAGTAGTAGTATAGGTCTCACACTTGATTTTTATATTAATCATTTTTCTAATAATTGAATTTAAAATGTGGTTCAAGGGAATTTAGTTAATTATTTTCAATTGTATATGTTAACTAATAAATTAAATTTACTACCAGTATACCAAAAATAGTTAGAATAAATATGAGAGAGAGAGAGAGAGAGAGAGAGAGAGAGAGAGAGAGAGAGAGAGAGAGAGAGAGAGAGAGAGAGAGAGAGAGTATTATGCTTACATGTATGGAATACTTAATGTAATATATAGGGGCAATTACCAGTAGTGCTTAGTTCAGAACTAAGTTTGAAGAAATAATCCTTTATTCTTGAAATCAGACTTTTGCAACCCTACTCTGTCTCTGGCCCCCAGAAAAGGTTACCCTATAAAGGACAGAGCTAAGTTACAAATGATCTGAGAAGGCGCTTGTGCACATTTGTGCACTATATGCCCTGTAGCAAGACACAGTGCTTAAGTCAACAGAGGGGGCCTCGCACCTTTTGTATATGCGTTAATCACCAGAATGGGCAAAAGAGGGTGCAGTCCGGCTCTTTCAGAAAATAAAGAGAGGTTGGGTTCTAATAGAAAGATGCTGGAGTTGGAATTAAACACTACCTGACTTTATAATCGGTTGGGGAAAAAGACAGACCTTCAGTAATGAAAAGCCACTATGAAAATGAAATTAACAGGAAGAGGCCGGGCCGCCAGTAAACTAAATTAGCATCAAATGCAAATCACTGGGTGCTTAATGGTAGAACAGGTGCAGAGAGGCACCCTAAATGAGATAAATGAATAAAACATTCTACTGCACAAATGTGGAGACTGACACAAAGTCAATGACATGAATAATTCACAAACCCGGGGTCACACTGCCCTGACCTTTCCAAACAGGAAGTGAAACAACGCAAAGAGCTCACACATGGACGACTCAATCCTCTATATTTTGTATTTTATCAAGTTATTGTATAGCGCATCAGGTGCTGTCTGCGTTGGTATAGCCTAGTGGATGGATTTCTGGAGGGGTTCTGCAGATCCTAAATGACGGATTCTCTTCGTTTTTCACTTTGCTGCTCCCAATACCTGCCAAGCTGTTCCACAGTAAAATTACAAAATAGAAACATTTGATGACAGGCCTGTATTATTGTATTAAAGCTGGAAATCCAGCAACTCATTCCTAACTGAAATAACCAGCCACTGTAGAACTCCATCTTATTGTTTTTTGTTTAATTTACAGCGCTAGTATTTTGAAGCTCAATGAAATCGCAACATGTCCAACGTCCAATGGATTTGAATAACTGAATATGTAACACAGTAAGCTCTGTTTACATTACTGTCAGAAGGACCTATTTTGCTTGACCCTACACCCATTATAACTGATCTTGTTATTAAAATATATCACCTAATTAAAAAAAAAAAACATTATGAAAATTCAGAGTTCCAAAACAGCATTATTATTATTATTATTATTATTATTATTATTATTATTATTATTATTGAATTTGCTTAAAAAAAAACAAAAGCAGCAAATACATAAATAATTCTCCTGAAGTTACAAACCAGAAAGAGGGAACAGTGTCCAACTCTTTCTCCTCCTGCTTGGTCTATTTAGAGAAAACTTGGGTGTTTGGAACCCAAAGGTATTTTCTAAACAAATGCACAAAGACAATAGCTTACAACAAAGATTACTGGCATGCCACATCATCACAAAAGTATAACTGATACATAATAACCGTTCCAGTCAGATCTAATTATTGCAGTGTGTTTATGCAAGCTAATTACAATGTGGTGCAACTGGACTAACATACAAACCGATTTAAGTGGTTTATGAGACATGAAGAACTTAAGATAAAACCAGAACAAATGCCCTATTGCTCGTGGATTGTGACTTGACATTGTGGTTTATTTTATTTTATTATTCTTATCTTTTTTTTTTTTTTTTAATAAAATGCAACTCCCTGTTGTACATCAACTTCTATAATGCGGTAGACCAAGCACTATTAATTTGTTTAGAGCTGGCTTGGATTATTGGGTTTGTGTTTGAGTTCTTATTCCCTCAGTGGAATCTGTACAGAAGTCCAGCTGGTTTAAATTTGCAGGCTAGCAGTTGTCCCCTTTCTCAGAGTGCTAAAGAAAATAATCTCACCAATCCATGAGTAGGCGCTTTTTTTTTTTTGCTTTTTTTTCTTTTTTACCAGTGAGAACTTGATCGCCTGTTAATTAAAGTAATTCCTTGAGCAGGAAAAACTTATTTAAGTTAAAGCAAACAACAAAATGGATTTGTGGGAAAATGTCCCGGTTGTAAAGAACTTACCTCTCCAAACAGTTTTGCATTCACCAAGCCCTAATGCAGAGCAGCAAATTTGGTGATGGCTTAAGAAGGAAAACTATATCCTTTTTCCGTTCTAGGACCTACAGTCCCGATACAGTTAGTGGGAAGTCAGATTATTGATGTATGTCTTTGTTAGGCTGAGCAAGGAGAGCTGATTTTGAGTCAGGGGCTTGTTGGGAGGAGTACTTCCATTGTGACATTTGTATACGGAAAGAAAGTCTATCCAAATGAAGCAACTACTAAACCATAAACCTGAAGAGCTCAAATGTTTTCTCTTTCTAATGTACTTTGCATATATTTTATAGATGTGTCACAAACAGACTAAATGAACCCTTGATGTTAAAGTGATAACTAGAAAGATTAAAAGCATGAAATACACTTTATAGACAACAAACATGCAAATAAAACATCTGCTTGCCCCCCTCCAGCCTCCTGTTAAAATGCAATATCACACAGTTTGTTGACTGCAGCATTATCTGGGTATTTAACAGGAAGAAGGGATCAGCTCATTCAACTCCTGCTTGGCCCTCTCAATTGACCTGATTAGCTCAACACCCAGTTCTTATGAATGACACCTTATCTTGTGAAAGAAGGAAAAACTTCCTTAAGGAGACAGCAGTGTGCCCGCCCCGGAGGCAGAGGGGAGCAGCCAATTGGTAAGACAGGTCTGGGAGACCCAAACAAGCAATATATGATTGGATTTCGTGTCCTGGGGACACAGAGTGATCGGTGTGTGATCTGATTGGCCTTGGTGGCCCAGAGGATTGGGGGGGGGGGGGGGGGGGGGTGCACCTCTTTTGGAGTCAACCAGCCAGACGACGGAATTGCTGACAGTGAGCTGCATATCATTAACCCTTTATTAACTTAAAGAAAGATGCATGGTATAGGTTGAAGCATCCCGTTTATTTTTTCTTTGGTTTGATTCTCAGGTAGATGTTATCTGCAAGAAATGCAATTCTAAGCAGCTGTTAAATAACTTTTCTTGAAGGATTCCAAGGACTATATGAAATATAATAGAACCAGAGCATTATATCCTTCTCCTCCTCTTCCTGTAATGTCATTTCTAACATACAGTACACATTAAGTTCCCCTGCTTTTAGCATTTGCAGATCACACAGCAGTCAAAATAAAGCTATGAGACAATGTTAGTATCAGAATCAATGTAATCAATCTTATGATTTTCAACATTATGAAGCCAAAATAAACTTTATTTCATGAACACCATATGCCAACCTAAAATTAAGAAAAAAAAAACATATACATGAAACAAATCTACATGTTTTAGACGTACTGGGATGTGCATCTTTATTAAACTGAGTCTGAGAAGTTGTCAAAGACAGCCTCAGATAGAAGGCATGACCTAATTAGCATTGCTTTTATTACGTTTCATCAGTTTGTTTTTAGATTGAACCCCAGATGTTCGAAGAGCTATGGGAAAAAAAAGGCTTGCCAACAACTATCAGTGCCAAGCTACAGTACAGAGGACCCTGATACCTTTGGGAAATTCCACGTACCTCAGAGCAACAGAGAGAGAATCATGTGGATATTGATGATTCATGCTAATGGAGAAAACACATATACCTTGCATTAAAAGAAATCTCCTTTGTATGAAAAACAGCTTTGCGTTATACAAAAATGCTCACTTACAAACCAAGGGAAGCTTTTAAAATCTGATTTACTGCCAAAAATGTATCACAGTTTGGGTGGGTGGGTTTAGCTTCGCTGAAGCTCATTCCAGATGACAGCCAATGATTTTCCCAAAGATCACTTAGTCTCTTACATCTAAACAAACTCAGAAACTTTACCGGGAAGAAAAGCGCTCGGAAAATTAGTGTAATCTGACCCACAAACAAACAGCTTTATTCCTGTATTGCTCTGTAGTTCACCAGAAGGGGGGAGAGTACAAAGCCTCAATAAATGACCAGCCTTTTGATACAATACACACACACACACACACACATATATATATATATATATATATATATATATATATATATATATATATATATATATATATATATATACATACACACACACACACACACACACACACACACACTATATATTTGTTAGAACCCAAAAGCAACGTTGTCTTTCCTTCCTTCGTATGGTTCAAAAAAGGGGACACTCAAGTTCGGTTTTCCTGAAGTACGTATATCTACATTAGACGACTCAGACCATGACATCTGGATAGTATCGGGGACAACGTGTGCAACCCCATTCCAACGTCACGCATGAGCCCTCCATCACGCAGGGTTGTTGATAAAATTGGAAGGAAGGGGTAAGAAAGAAACATAAATAGCAAAATATTTTGTCAATAAAAATAACCTGAAATTGATATAACAAGAGGAAAAAAGTGAAAGCTGAGAGGCATCTATTCAATGTCACTATCCTTTTGTGTCCATGTCAATGAGTCGGGATTAAGGTATTTGAAATAATCTTATTGAGAGAGCGTCAAAGAGAGTGAGACGCTGCTCGGTGGCATATGGCAGAGCAGCAGAAGCTATCCTTTTAACACTCCTGCTTTTATTCCCAAAGACCATTGCTTCACTTAGCTGCACAGCGTACTTATCCTGGACATATCTATGTGGAGTCAAAGGTTTAATTTGTTTTGTGTCCTTGCAAAAATGAACCGATATCAGCTTTTTTTTAACCAATATTTATTTCTTTTTTATACAAAGAAACAACTTGAGTCCCAAAATTATTTTTATAACCCCGTCTTGTGTATCATATTGTTTTTCATGCCATGTACCGACCAAAACTTTGCACTGAGACACACCTGTTCTTCTTTTCCCTCTACCTACAGTGTATGCACTCGAAGTACAGTCGGTGTCTGATGTGTTCATTGGTTCATTGGTACTCAGTACAGATTTAGATATGAGAAACAATTTAAATAAGCTAGTTTGCCATTAATTGCTAGAGGATAGCTTGTAAGGATGTCTGGATTCCGTGATATGAGTTAAAAAAACGCAAATGTGTAGAGAACCTGAATATAATTTGCATTTGCTGTTTCACAGAAGTAAAAGCTCTAATCATAACTGCAAGGGGCTCAAGGCATCTCGAATAAAAGTCACAATGCTTCAAGACAACAGCAAATATTGGATTTATTATTTTAACTATACAATAAGAGAACATTAGTTACCTTTATATTTGTACAATGCCAATGTTTTGCTAGTATTACCTACCCTGCTGCTTAGTCTAATTAGGAAATCACTCTCATTAGTCATCTAGAAGAATTAGTGCTATCCATGCTAATTACTCCTGTAAAATCTAATAATGTCTTTGAAACAAGAACAGCCTAATGAGGTTTTATTTATTGAACTAAATTATGTCAAGAGAAGAAAAGGGTTGGAAATTTTATTTTTTTAATCTTTCCTGGGATCATATAATTTATAATTGAGTCAGTTTCTGTGGGCAAGTTGTTTGTTTGTCGCAAATTAATATCTTCAAGAAATTAACTATTTCTTCCAGAATGGAAAATGATCCTTTATACTGTAAACCTACAAAATGAGGCAGATTGTTTGACCCTTTTCTTCTCTTTTTCTTTTTTAGCAGGGGTATCTGTGAAAATGTGCCTGATAACCAAGAAAATAAAGAACAAAAACTAGCTAGGCATTCTTTATTAATCCAGCATTCATTTTACATGAACTTATGTTATACAGCTACAGTTGTTTGATAGAACGCTTTTACAATTTTGTGTCACTGAACTAGAAGCTGCTCTAACACATGGATACACAAAGCCAGGTAGCGCAATTTCAAGACAGAGCCCAAGGTCCACAGGACAGCTGATCCACAGGGCTGTGCATTTATTAGGCATTCAAGCACAAGCACAGGTCAAATCTAAATCCACAGGTCCAGTTTCAAATTAACCGAGAAGTTAAAAAACAAACAAAAAAAATCATTTAGTTTAGGAAAGGCTTAGAATTGTTGGAAAACCCAGAAGAACAAGGGAGGCTATGGAGAGAGAGAGAGAGAGAGAGAGAGAGAGAGAGAGAGAGAGAGAGAGAGAGAGAGAGAGAGAGAGAGAGAGAGAGAGAGAGAGAGAGCGAGAGCGTGTGCGTGTGTGTGTGAGAGTTTTCACAGTCAGTGATCTGAGAATGATTGGTCCTTACTGTGTACTTGTTCAGTGTGCCAGATTTAATTTCAGCAATTATGCCTTTAATATTATAAAAAAAAAAAAAAAAAAAAAAAAAAAAAAATGGTCAGAGCAACCTAATAACTCTTATAAACAAACTCATGTGTGTACCACATAAATACAAATAAAAAACAAGTTTTGGTTGCTCAGAAATTCTTTGAACCACAAGGCTTTGATTTATTTTATTTATTTTCTTTTATTCTGCCTGACACAGCATGTCCTGTGGCACTAGCCACAGAAAGCCCAGAAAGGCACAATTAGGGAGAATGCAAGCTAACCCATTCTTTAAGTATGATGAGTCAACAACAAAGGAGAGGAGGAAACAAGCTCCATTACTTTCCCCTCCAATCCTGGAAAGGTTGTCTCACTATTAACTGCCTTTGATTTTGCTGGTGTCTATGTGACCCTGGTTTTTACTTGGTCATTGTGGTGTGCCTCAGGAAAAACAGTGTGGCACCCTTGGAGGTGCCTTTTTGGTGCCATTTCACCACCAATTTCTGATTAAACTGACCCCTGTAAAGAGAGCTAAACACTTCCCATGAAACCTGCTTGCCCATACGCCATACCAGCTGGGAATGAGCCCAGTAACTTTTGCATTAAATAAGCTTTAGCTCAAGAATTTCATTTATTGTTAGTCTTCACCTTTTTTTGATATTCCTGCATTCACTGTGCTGTACAATCTTCACTATTGTGTCTAAAAATAATGGCAAATAAAAAAATAAAAAAAACAACAATCTCATTTTTATTTCTTTAGCTGTCTATTGTATATGCTAACAAGTAGACCTGAACAAAAAAGTGAGGGTGGCCCCCAGGGCTATCGCCTGCTGTTGTTTAACAGACCATTAGCCATGTGGGTTTTATTAACTAGAGCTGCGTAAACAGCTTCCTCTCCTTGTTATAATGCTTGGGGTACTGCCGCATGTATACACACTGCTAATTTAGCAGTGAAAGAAACTCCCTGCTTCCACTGTTAAATTGTGATTGTACAGTACGCCCAAAAAGTGCATATGCTCGGCACCACCGTACGTAGCTACAGAAAAACACAGAGAGAAAGAAAGAAGTAAAATGCCACCTTCGTTACAGTTCGATAAGACACCTGTTTAAATGCCAGTCATATTATTTTCGTATCAAATTACACTATGAGGAAGTCGTTAAAGCAGTGACGCTCATAACTACTAACATATCCAAAAATAAAAAGTGTGCTGACTTTCTAGTCCACTTTACAAATACAGTGCTGAACCCATCATGACGTGAAAGCAGTCAATGCTTGACTTTTAAACAATGTATTTTAAACAATATCCATTTTGCAGCATTTCCAGTACATTAAACATACCTGCCACCCTTTACAATACATGTCAGATGATATGAGGGGTGTTCATATGAATAAGTGTATAAATTACCATTTTTTTGGAATTCATTGGAATTTCTTAGGAACGAACGGCTCAAAAGTAATTACATGTTATTGAACTGATATTCCATCACTTGTTTCCTGACAAGCATCTCAAGGCTCTTCTTGAATTGTAGCCCAGTCTCGAGGCCTATCTAAACTGTTGAACAAAAACACCACTTGGCTTCCTGGAGGGCCACGGGTTTCACTCTATTGTCAACCTCCATAGAACAGCATATCCACCAACTGGTAGTGAACGGTAATTCTTACAGGCCTTGTAAATCATTATAAGCCGCCACCCAGGCACATCCAACAACAACAAAAAACTCCACCCATGAGCTTTAGTAGCCCAGGAGCAGGTGCTGCATCCGAAAGCACCAGCAGTAATGAAGGCCCTTACCTGTCAATTATCACAGGGTCCGATGGCGTCTCGTTCCGGTTGCCACAGCTCTTCTTGTCGCAGCATCGGCTGGGAAGAGGGAAGGAGGGAAAGGGGGCAGATTAGTACAGCAGCGCATATGGCACAAATTAT
Source organism: Polyodon spathula (assembly GCF_017654505.1). NCBI lineage: Eukaryota > Metazoa > Chordata > Actinopteri > Acipenseriformes > Polyodontidae > Polyodon > Polyodon spathula. Next base: position 6,376,537 of record NC_054555.1, on the reverse strand, counting down.
CCCAGTCAGAAGGAACAGGTACCAATTAAAGGGACGGCTGTTTCTGCTTATTGTGAACTCACAGCCTTCATCTGTAAATGGGGCTGAGGATAAGTAACTACTCTCAACCCCTTATTATTGTCACATGTGGGTTAATTACCAGATTACAAAGGTGTTTCTTCTTAGGAACAGCTTGTTCTTAATCTCCATCCATTTTGTCCCCACCCCCCACCCCCCCCCGACGGAAAGATTGCAAGGGTCTGACTGTTAGGATTTACCTGAGGCACAGGTACACCTACCTCCACCCTCCCCACTTTACACAAAGAACAGAATAGAGGGCTCTTGAACAGCAGGGAGTAACCTACTTCTCACATTACGCCGGCACAGATGGTAAGGAGGTATGAATGAAACCAGAAAAGAAACTGACATCTAAAACCACCAGCATTGTCGCATTCTGTCTATGTGTGTGCTAGCTAGGTTGGACTAGTTTTATATTGGCCGCATTTTACATTAATGTTTAGGTTGCATCAGTAAAGCATTTTTTGTTCTTAAAAAAAAGATTGAAAATGATTTGTTTAATTTATAATTCCATTTCTTTTATAAATCTATAAAATATAATACATGTATAATTTTCTTTCCACCATGTGTTAAAAACATTCAAGGTTTGTTATGTGATAATAGCTTTTTACAACACACACATGTTATTAATAAGTTTTACCACATACTACATTTGTTAACAATGATCCTTTACTGGGAGTATCAATTATGATTATCAATGAAAACCTGATGTATAAATTGTGCCAATAAACATGCGTAGAGCTTCAGGATGTAGACTGACTAGTACTATTTGAAAAATGTGTTGCTTTTAAAGATGTCTAAATGTGTGTGTTTGAGGTGGGGGATAAGAAGAAACTATGCCAGCGTTTTTTTAAAAAAAAAATAACAAAAAAAAAACCTTAACCAAAACCCTGTAAACTGTGCCTTTCTTTTGTGAAGTTACACAGTGAAGTGTCTTGGCACACGTATGCCAGGAAAGGCACTCCTGGAGTGAAGTGGTGCTGATTATCACTGCCAATTGTGGTGCTGGAGGGCATACGTTATTACTGATAAGGCCAGCTCCTTCATCTGCGCAGCCAGCCACGCACTACAAGGGTTTGTAATTTACTAACACAATGGCTCGCAAAGCAATATTCCCATTGATTAGTATATCCTGTGAGTAAATAGGGGAGGACTACTGTAATGTAGCAGTAGTAGTCCTCCCCTATCAGGCACATGATGTAAACGTATTTGCCCGTTAGATTTTTAAATAACCTTGGGGAAAAAACAAATCTTATTTATTAGCATAGAAATGTTATGCTTGTCAGTATTTCCTTCCTTCTTTTTGGATTATTACTCATCCCAGTCCATCAGCTAAAAACAAAACAGGGACTGTTATACGTTAACAATGGAGGTGAATTTGTGCAGCTCTTTGAACTTAATTGTTTTTGGTGACATTGACATGAAATGATACATTTGAACTGAGGAAGGTTAAAAAAAAAGTGTTATTTGAAAACGTTTGATATTCACATTTTTTTAATTCTTTTTTCCCCAGTGTTTGACAATCAGATTTTGTCCTATGGAGGCAAGCTGGCTTGGCACCATATGGCTAATGGTAGCAAGCAGCAATTAGCAGCACTGATTAATGGGGAACAGACTCTAATTTTATGCTTATAATTGAGACTGCATTTTCACCCTCAGTGCAGAATCAGCACATCCAAACTTGGAGCTGCAGGAAGAGAAAGAACTAGAAGAGAGAGAGAGAGAGAGAGAGAGAGAGAGAGAGAGAGAGAGAGAGAGAGAGAGAGAGAGAGAGAGAGAGAGAGAGAGAGAGAGTGTGTGTGTGTGTGTGTGTGTGTGTGTGTGTGTGTGTGTGTGTGTGTGTGTGTGTGTGTGTGTGTGTGCATGTGTGAGAGTACTCTCTCCAAGTCTGTTGGTCTAAATATTAAGTGCCGTACCTGCTTTCAGTTTACAATTTCTAATGGACTGGGCTGTTTAATAATGCTAGTTTTAGATCCATAACTGAATTTTTATACCAGCTTTAGTGCAAGGGCATGTTGTGAAATGCCACTGCTGTGTAAAATCCGTAGTGGTATTGTTGTGTATTCCAATACTGCAAAACAATGAGTTTTTTAAAGAACAATAAGGGAAATCTTGATTCTATGTAAGCTTATAAGCCTGTTTCTGCATTTCTTAAGTCTGACAATGTATAGCAACGCATATCGAATGTATAGTGCCTACAATATAACATGCTAGCTTGCTGAGCTCAGTTCATTTATTACATGAAAAATAACACGAAAATCAAAACTGACTTAAAAGTTCTTCCTTGTCCTAATTAGGCATGCATCAGTTGGATATTTTTAGGAGATAACTGTTCAAATGTTCCCTAGCATGCTTAAAAATAGATAAGAGTCTATCTTCACAACCCAGTTTTTAAGAGAGGAATTCATCTTTTAGTTTTAATTATAGGTGCAACACTTTATAGCAACTCATCTTCCTCTCCTCTCCATTCTCTCCTTTGAAAAGGATGTGGGGTTGACCTGGATAGCGATTCTGGGAGAACTGCCTACCATACAGTAATTACAAGGGATAGGTCACCACAGAAGACAGCCCTCACTTTGAAACTAGAGGCTGCCATCATTAAATATGAAGGGCGCTGCTGTTGGAAATATGGGGGTTCTCGTTCTCTACCTTCTTGTAAAACCATCATGCTGTATACTGTATATCTGTAATAAGTGTATACGCCTAGTCTAAAGAATAAAATGATCATTAAAAAACTGAAACATGTGGAACCAGAGGCCTTATGAAACTCGTCCCACAGATCCACAGCTCCAAAGAAAATTTGACTGAAGTACAAACAGGAGTGGAGAAAGTTCAGTATGTTAATCTGTTGCCATATTTTTTAATGTGCTCATTAATATGAGGGATGCAAAGCATGGCCCAAGCAAATTCAGTATTAATATTCAGATTCACATTCTGGAACACCTGGTTAACATGAGACAAAGGTTCTGGAATGATTATTCCGAAAGGCTCAATACCGGCTTCAGTGTAAACATGCATTTAAAATGATTTCTAAAACACTTAATTGAAGTCTATCAGTAATTCCCCTCAAAACTTCCTCAATAGGAAATCATCTTTACATTTTTACTGTGGAATGAAACAAGTGACAAATGTAACTATTAATGACTGAAAATGCAGCTGCGGTGGCTTTGCCCTTTTTCCTCATTGTCGGAGATGGTAAAATTTCCCAAGCTAATTTCGATTGTTATAACTAAAGACACATTGTAAAAATACACAGACCAGTTTACAGCAGGGGGTTATGTTGTCTATAAACTGAAACCCAACGAGTCTGCAATGGGTTATTGCACAAACTTGATATCCCACAAATGGTTTCATACCTGGAGCCACTGAGACCCAAAGCTACAGATAAATGTTGAATAAATGATTTCAGTCTTGCAGGGTTTTCAAATCTCTGTATGTTCAGTGTTTTTCAATGGAAATACATACAGAGTGTAATTATTATTTACACATAGTACCAAAAAAAGTAACCCTTTGTATTTTTTTTAAGTTGTAGGTTGTTTTTTTAATAGCAGATAATAAACTTTTTTTTTTTTTTTTGCCAAGAGGCATTATTTGTTTTCCTTTGTCATGAAAAAAAAAAGCTTCATTAAAAACCAATATAACACCTTACCTGCACATTATTTCGTGTGTCAGTAAAACTCGGCACATTTCAGGGTTTTTGTCTTGTCCTTCATAAATAATAGCCTGGAAAAAAAGAACACGTTTATTAAAGTCAACTTTGCTGCACTAGACACAGCTCCACCACTGTAAATGCAGGGAAACTTGGTTCCAGACTCATTATCTATGGGTACAATTTCATTTTTAATATAATATTTCTTTCTATCAGGGAGGAGTGTATTTGGTAAATAAACTGTAAACTTTAAAAAAGAACTGCCTCAGAACTTGTGATGTGGTTTTAGGGTTACTAACTTGCAACATCAAAAGCTATTGTTGAAGCATCCTTCCTTTAATGAAACAAAGCGCTTTACAATACAAACAAATAGTTGACATATGTACGAGAACCCTGGGGACTGTTTAAGAATGATACGGAGCATCCAAATATTAAGAAACATTAGTGAAAGGAAAAAAAAAAGAGCAAACCACAGCATTACCAACACAATGGATTTAGAACTGATTTGTATGGTGAATACAATAACATGCATTACTGACATGGTACCAAGGTATAAGAATAAGGTTTATTGATTCACGCCATTGTAATGTGGATGCCGAAATCAACATTGTTATCCTGGTGGTGCCATTCTACATGTAGTGCTGTTATTGCTGAACCATTACATAGCTCCTGTGATACCACTGCATTGCCATTAAATATCATTTGGTACCGACCCTTTTGTGGATAAAGGTTTGTGCACCCCTGCTTTCAAAGAAAGCAAGGCTTTTTCCTTAACTATTTTGGCACATTTACATGTTCAAAGCTCATTCACTTGTAAAGCCCCTTGCACTTACTTTCTGCACTTGTTGTCTTTGTAAGCCCCATCTCCACTGGAGCGTGTTTGGATTGTACATTTGAAACAAGGTGAGAAGTTTATCATGTTTGTCACGGTAACCATGCTTCCTCCACCCCCCTCCCCTTCCCCTTTTCGTAGTTTCAAGCTAGCAACCAGCTCTGCTGAGAAAAACAGACTTGATGCTAACCTAAGACCTTAAAATGAAATTTATTACTTCTGGCAGAAAAAGGTCCATAACTGACCACATGTGTCATGGGAATCATGCGAGCTGTTCCAACATTTCTGGCTGCATTCACATGCACTTTTTAACATACTGTGTAGCGAGCATTAAATGAGTAAAAAAAAAAGTAATAGTAGACTTTCTATTCAACACATTTTGCAAACATATTTACATTTTAATAACATCTGACTAGTTCTAGTGACACAAGAATATTCGACGTGGGAGATCTAAGAAAACAGATAACCTCAACACAAAGGTGATGTTGCATTTCTGAATAGTAGGCGTAACATGGCTTGTTTGTTTCGCATTAGTTGAATTGGTTTAAAAGCACAGGGGAAATAACTCGCATTAAATGTGATAAGTACACTACATTACAAGATGCACACTAGGTAGCAAGCAGCAGGAATGCATTGACATCTCTGATCATTTATACAGTGTTTTAGTTAGAGAGGGGTTACAAAAGGATGCAAGACAGCATTAACAGATGCAATGACTGATGTTTATGCATTTTCGTAACACTGAGTGGCAATAAAATCATATTATGTAAAAGCAAAAAAGCAGTTTTTTTTTCTATTTTTCTAGTGGTTTTTTTGTTTATTGCTGTTCAATTACAAAATGAATTGAACTTAGCCCTTGAGCAAAAAAAATATGGTCTGATCATGTCTCTAAATCATGTACTTAGCAGTATGAGTATTTATAAATATATAGATATGAACAGAATACATGCATATGTGTATATATGGACGTTCTTACAATGCTGTTTTTATGTTTCCAGCTTTTACAGAGTGCTTGAATATTTGTAACACTCTGTATGTTTCAGTCAAACGAACAACTATTTACTAAACGGGTGCTGTGGAGCTGTTTGCTGGGTCTGTTTTGAGCAGTGCAATCATATTTATGTGCTTTCACACTGTAACTACTCTAGCGTATAAAACCCCAAACAAATGATTGTATGTTGTAGTGGAGGGAGCAGTTGGGCTGCCAGACTGGGCTCGTACTGAGCCATCTGGCCTGGGCAGGGAGCTCTTCCAAAAAGCTCAGCTTTGTTTTCACCCCCAGACTCCAAACAGCACATTTTCTAATGCCGCGAATTTACATGTTCCCAAACACAGGGCCCTGAGCAGCCACACGGTAGCAGAATCCAGTGCTGTTTCAGATCACTGTGTACAATATTATCCTTTGCTAGTATTAGTTTATTATTGGTATGTACAAAAAGCAACAAAAAATGTTTTTTACAACAGACACCATAAAGATGAAAAAATCAAGAAATTCCATTTTATTTTATAAATGACTCTTAACCTTGCATGCATACCAAAATGTGTGTTTATGGAAATTGATGATATAAAATGTCATTATTATTATTTCTACTATTTTTAAAATATATTTTATTGTTTTACTATAATTTATTTATATTATTTTCTATTAATATTCTAATATTTTTTTCAGTTTAAATCCTTATTTATTTTTATTTATTTTTAATGTGTATTCCATAATCCAGTTTTACCATTTTATCCTGAATCAGAGCAGATCTATTTATCAATATCGGCTTTTCCTGCTGTTTCTTACCTTTTGCCGTAGCAATTCTGACAGATATTAGTCTTCTTTATCTGTATTTGTACTCTTTAAAACTTAAAACTTACTGCAACTTATTGCACCTTTTTCAAATACTTTTCACTAAACCAGTGCTTTTGCATAGAAATGCTTAAAATAACATGCACACTTAGATTTATTTGTGATTACATCTTGAGGAAGTAAGGTAGACATTCTAGCCCAGATGGGGCATTAAGAGGAAAACAAACTGTCTGATTTAGTGTTTTGCATTTTGTTTTTGAAAGGTTCTGAAAAATAAACTTGATCTCATTTTAACAAGAGCTTCGGAAGGTCTGATAATAATGGGAGGTGAGAAGGTCAAGTCTGGTCTCGGAAACAAGATCTGGAAGAGGCAGGAAAATAACCGAGCTGTACATACAGTCCTCTTCCTCCTCGTCTCTGTCGAGAAATCCAGGGAGCTTTTAAAAGATGGAATGCCATGATCCTGACATACTGTATTTCCAAAATACATTCCTCTCTAGCATTAATAAATTACAGTTAGGAAAAATACAGTTAAAATGGCTATTATTCATAATAATTATTATTACTATGACTACTACTACTACTAATAATAATACCTTTAAAAGTAAGCCATCCAAAGTGTTCAAATAAAGTATTTTCTTTTCAGAATATTTATTGTTTTCTTATAATACAAGCACACCAAACATTGAAAAGTTTACTACAGCAAATAGCAAGGTCATTTAGCAGTTTTCCCATGATATCCTATGAATTTACCATCGTTCATTTACATACTTTACTATAGCCTACCTCCCTAGGGTTAACAATGCTTACCTATGCTTTATTACACTGTGCTACGCCTTTACTCTGGTAAACTTTGTATAACAGTTTCTTTGTCACTTAACCTTTACACTAAAGCTGTAAGACCCCTCATTCAACATTATATCAGCAGATCATTTTCCACTGTCAGAGCAGGAGACAGTAAAAAACTTTGTATAGAATCACTAAACTAATCAACCTCTGTTTTTATTTAGTGATCTGTGTTTGTATGGCAGCGAATAAAATTGTTTTGAACTGTAAAACTGAGTTTGATGAATGGACGCATCATTCTTTGTTATATGGTTTTGTTTAGCAACAGAATGCCATTGGAAATATACAGTAGAGAATGCCAAACTGCATATTGTGAAATATGAAATGGTAAGAGATATTTTAAAGAAAAAGTTTAGAGAAAGCTGTGAAGTTTCTGAAAAGTAGAAATCTTGTTTTTTTCATTATTGTGTATTGTTACATCATCAAAGCTTGTAATCAGGCTCTGGTTTGAGGAAATATCCAGCTACGATGATTTATTTCATCTGTACCATTTTGTTTAAGTAAATTAAGTGTATACTGAACTGCTGTATAAGTCTTATATAAATAGATTTGACAGTCTAATAAATGATGGTATGAAGAGAATTCAAATAGCCTGCTGTCTCTTTTTCATAACTGCAGTAGATAAGGAATACATAGAGATCTATCTCTCTCTCTCGGGCAAAATACCAATGCACTTGTACAAGGTTGTACTATAAAAGATTCTGGAAATAGCTTCAAATACTCAGCCCAATGTGTACCAACTGTTTCTTAAATTACCAATGACACATTTTCCAGTATAGAGCTACAAAAGAGTGACCAAATGTCTGTCCAAAGTACAGCGCAAACAGGTGTTTATTTAGATGAACAACTAAAAGCTGGATTAAAATATACCACGAATCAACAGCAAGAAAACAAAGGATGTTGACAATTAAACAAAAGTTCTGAATTGCTCCACTTTTAAACACTCCCTTTTTAGCTATGGAATTGTCACACTAAACATGTAGGCTTGAAGGAAAGTGAACAGCCTCTTTTACAATTTAAAAATTTTTAACATGTTTTTCTAAATATCTCTGTTGTGATTTAGCTCTCTCTTTTAAACAAAATGTAATCTAACAGAAAATATTTAGAGTAGGTTGGTATATTACTTTGGAAACCTTTATTTGAACCCAAATGGGTGAGACTGGCCCCTTAGTACCAATGTACCTGTAAATGCAGGTTACTTACAGGTGCACACAATACCCTGTGCCATTATACCCTGGATCTGTCATAGACAACTCAATTTGCTCAGCACAGGCCTAATAGCAGATGCCCTCGCTCTCCTATTGAGCAGGGAGAGATAGCAGACTGATGTCACCAGGATGTACTTATGAAGAAGGCACAAGGCAATGACTGTACAAACACACTTAAGCTTTGAACTACACTCAAACTGTTAATGTCATACTCTGTCTGACAAGTAGATTAGTCTGAATATGATATCCAGCTTAATATCTGACACGTCACAAATGCACTTGATTTGCGTTCTGCTAAAAGATTGTCCCAAACGTGTTTGATATTTACTTTGTGCATATTGTCTTTACGATTACAATGAACTAACGATATTGTTTGATGTTATTATTATTCTATAAGTAGTTAACTTGTATTCAGCCAGCTGCCTTACACTAGGAAACAAACACAGCACATCAAATATCACACTGTTAACTGTAAAGCAGCTTTCCTACCCACCTTGAATATATTTAATTTCACAGAAGTAACTGTTTTTTTCATTTGCAGTCTCTTCTCAACCCTAGATCTGACAACTGCAGCTAAAACATGTAAACAAGTTCTATAAATACATCAACACACATTTCTCTTTTTAATACCATTATCTGAAATGTAGACAAGAGAGTGATCTTTATCATTGCAATGATAAGCCACAGGCATTGTGATTGATTGATTGATTGATTTTTTTTCAGTAGCTATTTAGGTAGTAGGGTAAGTGAAACATACACTTTGATTGACCAGTAGAAGGTTTTATTTGGCCCAAAATATGTGATTTAGTCATATTTTCAAAACATATAAGAATCATGGAAACTAGTTACAAAAGGTGGTTGAGCAAGTAAAAACATTGCACCCCTAGATTGCCACACTATGGTGAATATTGAGATACGAAAACCTTTGAATATTATTATTATTATTATTATTATTATTATTATTATTATTATTATTATTTATTATTATTATAGTTAAACACTTTAAATATGAATGCTGAGAACATGTCTCAAGCTGCACTAAAAAGAGATTTAAATAGTTTTGCTCTGTAAAATAAATATTAATGTTTTTTACACCAGCTGCAGGGAAACAGCAGGAAACTCCAGAACCTAAAGAGTTAACAGCATTGGTAATGGTTCACTGCAGGTCACACGTTTACAATATGGTGGTATGAACACAAAAATTATAATAATACTTGAATCAACCCAAACACTTTGCTGGAGGAACATGGCAGTTACATACAGTTACAAGGCTTCCTGTTTGTGATAGAAATGCTGTATTTTAGTGGTATTTTCACAAAACACAGTGTTGGCACGTTTATATCAAGCACAACATCAACAATCTCCACCAGCTTTGTCTAAATTCTTCTCTTACTGGTGGAACACTAATCTTGCTCTCTATGCTGTCGGACAGCACTATATATTCCCTTTGACTGTAACTAATCCCCCAGGTTACTATTGCAAACAATAAAAGTGTGTTCTTGAGACACCCAAAAGTGACAGCTCCACCTTCTGACCTCACAGCCTAACACAGTCTCCACAGCAGGGACAGAGCAAGCCTCTTCGGAGTGGACGGCTATCTTTGTGAAGTGCATGCTGCGTGGATCACTACAGGATAGCGCTGCTCTGCGGAGAGCAGACCTGTCTAAGTGTGACTCTATTCACGTATCCTCAGGGCTGAAAACATCCCCTTTGTAAATCAGAAAGAAGTACAGATAAAGAGAAGGCATACCTGTTTGGTCATGGAATCAATCAGCCTCACGTAGAAGTCCTGCTCCGTTCTAATACCTGAGGAAACAGCAAGACTGACTTTATTGGAATTATTTACACAGCAGTGGCTCCCTTTTTCTTTGTTACGGTGTAAACAGTCATGTCTCAAAAAATGTGTTGATTCATTCGTTCAGAAGTCATCTGTTAGCTGACTAATGCATCCATGACTGTCTCTAAGAAACTCATGTTATGTTAATAAAATTTGCTACAGCTATAGGAAATCCCTGATATTGAAAAAAAGGACTTTTATATTTTAAAGCAGTACCAAAGTAGCGTCTTTTGGTATTCAGCCTTTAATTTTCTTGATGAGTACATTCATATTGGTGGTTATAGAACTACACAAATTATTATTATTATTATTAATATTACTCCAGTAAACGACTTGTTTTGGGGCTTTGGCTAAGAAACGTTGTCCCTATGCTTTTACTAATATACTGCTACGCAACAATGATCTACTATGATAAATTATTCATAAACATGAAGTCATACTGTAGTCTAAAGTTACAAAGCGGCAGAGACTTAGCAGGGTAGGCTAACACAAGCTATAAACCTAGGTAGGACAATGTTGTGGGAATTAAAATATTACACAAACAACAGTAAAACGGACGTGTTTGTCACGCTTTGGCTATGTCATGTACGCAGCCGATAAAACTAAATAGCCGACAATAGTCTACACCGGGACGGTATTTTAAATTCACCTGAAATGAATCATACTTGCACTGTCAGAAGAAGCGGTCATGAAAGGTGACCACGGTAACTCAGGTTGCGTGGGGCGCATGTACAATACCTTATTTCGAGCACGTTCAGAAAAGCTTTTATTTTCACACACACACACACACACACACACACACACACACACACACACACACACACACACACACACAGGGAGTAATTAAAAAAAAAAAAAAAAAAAAGATTAACAAAAAAGTAAACCGAAGTTAAATCGTTATTTATGACTAAATTAAAAATGGGCTACTGAGAACTGATTTTTATTCGATAGTACTATCATATAAGCTAGTGTATTCTATTAAATAATATATTATTATTATTATTATTATTAATAATAATAATAATAATAATAATAATAATAATAATAATAATAATAATAATGTATTATTTGGTAACTTCATTAAAGGAGTTATTGAAGCCAGCTGTCAAGATGTTCTACTCAGGATAACATTTGAGCTGGTATTGCAGAATAGGCGTTAGGTCTGCTAACAGAAATGTCAATGCTGATATCAAAATGCATCCACAGTCTTACCATTGCTGTAGAGGAGCTGTAGCCTGTAATGTATTCCATTATTAGTTTTTTCACCACTAGATTCCTAAGAAAAATAAAATAATAAAAAGTTAACATTTGTTTGTTAAAAATTTGTAAATGCATATTATATTTCAATATAATATATATATATTTTATATATATATATTATATATATCTATATATCTATATATATATATACACACACACACACACACACACACACACACACACACACACACACACACACACACACAAAAATAGATAGACATGATATACATTGCATATACATGATAAAAAATGTTTCAAAAAAGTTTTATTTCATGACAAGTATGAGTTGGCAATGTTATATTTTACCATGCCAGCACGTTAGCCGTGTTTGTAACACTTGACAGTAAATGACAGTTAGAACGTTCGCAGGGATAGTGAAACAATACAATGTGTGGAATATAAACGAGTTGATTGAAAATAAAACTCAAAATCAACAGCATGTTTATAAAATGTGCCTTATCGTAGTAAATAAAGATGACACTTAGCGAAACATCTGACATCACTATCTTAGTGTTCAGAGAAAAAAAAATCTATTTTAATACTTCCTTTATGTTATCAAAAACAAGTTTATTTTGCACTGGACCGTGCAATTGTGTAACTACAATGAAGTAGTGTAGTGTTCAGCGATTTAAAACATGCAAAACAAATTAAATATAAAGCCTATATTACTCGAGTATGCATGTAAATAAATGATCAAAAATAAAGTATAGAATTGTATCTAAACCTGTTACCAGTGTTCCCACTATTAGGTAACAAAGGGGCAATATATTTCAACCCATATAACATGTTACAAGGAAGATAAAATAAATATGTACAAGCCTTTAAGTATTAAAAATAATAATAATAATAATAATAATAATAATAATAATAATAATAATAATAATAATAATAATTTCAGCCATTATATTATTTATCTTTTAAAATTATGTTTATCTTCCCTCCCATTGAGTTTCTTGTAATATGACGTTTCCCTACTTCATCTAATAATTCTAAATTTCTTTATAGCCCATTGGTTTTTATGTACATTGTTATTTGTTTATGTTGTATTTGCCTGCATGTTGTATTTGCCTGCATTCATTGTATTAATTCAAACATTAATACTACTATTATGATTATTAAGATTAAGAAATATAACCCTAAACTCTGTTTATTAAATCATTTGCCAAGAAAATAACCCTAAACTTTATCATCAGTTCTGATGTAGCCAAAAGGTTTTCGGTTGCCAGATAAACACACACACACACACACACACACACACACACACACACACACACACACACACACACATATATATATATATATATATATTATATATATATATATATATATATATATATATATATATATATATATATATATAGATGTTATATAGTAAAACACGACTTACTTTTTCCTTTTCTACAAATCCCAAGAAAGTAGTCCTTTCAATCTCTACTGGCTGTCCTTGTCTGTCGTACAGGGCCAACACGAAGTGGAAAAAGTTGGATTTCCTCAGGTTGGAAGGCGGCTGTTTTTCGAAGTGAGCCCGGGCTAGACCCACTCCACTGCGGATACAAGGGCAAAGAGGAGTCGGTATTAATAAAATAGCAGGGTGAAAGTGAACTGCATCAGAGTATTATTATTAGGTCCATTGTTATTATTTTTATTGTATCTGTCACTATTTATGCTCAGTCTCTCTTTGTTTTTTGTTTGCTTTTTATTTACCCTTATCATTTTGACATTTCACCTTTTTTAACTTTAAATTGCCTTTTATAACTTTAATTTTTAACCTTATTTTTATTATTTTAATATGAATTGTGTTTACTTTTCCAGTCGTCTTTATTTAAATGTATGTCCTTTCTATTTTCATAGGACAGCACGTTATGCTGTTGAGTTGCGTTGCCTCTGCATATTCATGTACAGTGTACGTTAAACGTTGAATAGTCGGTTTGCAACAGTCTATATAAAGCGTGTAAAATCATAATTGTGCTGTATCACATATGTGTTTCTATACAAAAGTGGATAATAGTATCTTATTATAATTTAATAACAAATTGCTTATTGCCAGCGTTTAAGAACATTTTTTTCAACCTTGTATTATTAATTTGTTCTGTGCGCCAGCCCATGCGTTTGTAATAAGAAATGCGTTGGTTTCAAATTAACTTTCAAAGTAGAAACTAATGCAAGACAGCTAAGGCACGGGCACTTTTATTTTAAGTACCAGTACAAGGTTTTAGATAGATACACAACGTAGATCAATATTAAATACATATATTGCATATGCGTTATAATTCACTATTTTGGATTTATTTATTTATTTTTTGTGCCACAAATCCACACTTGAAACTCTTAATCAAGAATAGATGCCGGGGGTTGAAATGTTACAGACTCTGAGACGCGTCGACACTGTAGCTGTAAGCAGATGCTGTGTTGCAACTTACATTTTGAACAATTAGAAATGTGAAAGAGCGCAATGTATCAGTGCGTGTGTATGTTTGTCTGTGTGTTTGTGATACAGTTCCTGTTGAAATGGCTAAGGCTGTTCGTCTCACGTTCTCGAGATTTGCGGATGCTGCAGCTGCTTTAGGCTTACCTTTGAGCGGCTGTGTTTGCATCCAGTACCCCGGCTCCCTGCATCCATGTTCGGACTGCATTCATCCCCGTCCCGATGGGTTCTTCTTTCATGCTGCTCCCACTCCTTTGAATGTTTTCTTGAATCCCAAACATGAAAACAACCTTTTCTTTTCCCGACCTTGATTCTTCAAATCACCAACGAATGATGTAACGTGTATATAAAAAAGAAAAAATATCAGGAGAGAGGGAGCACGCTGTCAGAATCCAAGCTTGTAGATAGGAACAATCAGCAGGGGAAAAAAAAAGAAGAAATGACTGCAAATCAGAAAAACAATACTTGAGGGTTGGCTGCTGTCCCTTCTGTTTTAAGAAAAAGTCTTAATAAACAGATCTAATGTCAGTTTACGAAACAATATGATCAACTACAGCTTTCAGACTGCTAGATCAAGTGTCATCATCATCCAGTGACAAGTTTTTTTTTTCTTTTTTTTCACCACAGATCTTTCTCTCCTTAAAAGAAATGAATGAGAAATGGGATGCTAGAAAGAAAGGTGGACCCTTGTGGATGAAGATCCCGTGTTTTCCCTCCTGTTAAAATGGGAGTGATTTGTGCGCTTTCCCCTAAGGAATCCGGTTTGACTCTCCCTGGGAGCAAAACACAAGAACACTAACCCCAATGGGAGGGGGCGGGGTCGAGACACAGAGACCGCCCCACAATAGAAATGTACCCGCCCCCTCGTGGGCACGACTTCCAATCGGCGTTCGCTGGCGTCTAATTACATATTGGAGCCCGGCACAGTGTGTTTAGCATTTAGCATCAGCACAAACGCAAGCACCCGAAAGAGGCGTTTTACCTTCTTAACGATATCAGAGAGATAACAGTATACTCGGTCCTTAGCCACCGCGTAGAATTGAGCAGAACCATAATTCATGATAACTGAATAATTATAGCTCACGTACACGATGTTAGCAAATGCACTGTACACTCGGTTCATTCCCCGTTCAAGCAGCATGCATACGAATCTGTCTTTTGCTAGTGATGTGCTTAAATCTTATTGTACCCTAACCATTTCATGATAAGCAAGACGCATTTATGTGTCTTAAATGATGCTACATGGTACTGGCAAGCTAATATCGAGATGTGTGTTGGGCTGTAAAATGACTGTGCAGTGAACTGAGGCTTCTGCAGTGTAACTGGGACTTGGCAGATGTTGCGGTACTATTTTCTCCTGCCTGTGACTGAAACACAACACTTTCAGGCTTAATAAAGAGTGGCCATATACCGACTGGGTGAACAAAACTTCGAATATACCGATAACCCATTCAGTCTATGCTTTGTTCTCCACAGAAACAATACATATGGGCGGAATAAATTATTTGTTCGTTTTATTTGTATGTTTTCCATTATTCGTTTTGGGGATGCATCTATTTTAATGAATCAATAATAATATTTAAAAATAAAAAATAAAATAAATAAACTGGATACATTTTAGTCTGGAACAAAACAACTTATGCGTAATTTGAGCGGATGAACCAAACTTGGAACCTCTATGAATTAATACAGTAAACAGTTCATCTAGACTTCAAAATTACTCCCCATTAACTAATTCGGCAAAAAACCTTTTGACAATTAATTTGGTTATGATGCGTAACCTAGTTTTTAATATGAATAATTATACTGGCAAAATCACCGCTTTCATCCAGACGAGCCACCAGGACAGACACTCGATGTAATGCCTGTTTGATTAGAAAAAGGGCTTAAACAGTGCTGTGTTAATTCCTTTGAATGTGAGTGGTGTTCCCCTTTTAAACACGACCAGGAAACCGCTCGCTGCTAAGCAAATCTAATTAATCACACAGTACGGTGTGGTAGTTGTTCTTTCTCTACCTCTCATCTGAATCAGATCTTTCATTGATTTTTTCCATTGCATCCGTCTGACGTTTTCATTTCTCAGCTCGCTGTGGACATCATTTCAATGGATTTATTGAACAGTCTTCCATATTACCTTATTATCGAAAGTGTCCTGTGATAGATACAATTCGGGTAAGCTGGCGTTTGTAAAGCTCGTTAATTTAAGACGAGATACACCTTTAAGAACCCCATCATTGCAATAAATAAATAAATAAATAAATAACTTGTGTGTCAATACTATGGTGACAATTAAAATGCCTTTTTAACATCAGCATGTTCCGTCGTTTTATGTGGTTCCGTCGATTCATTCCTCTGCTTCGTTTGATTTAATGTATTGTTTTGGCTAATGTATGAATGCCTGATGTTTGAACTCAGTGAAGAGAGCCATGCATAATTTAGCCTTTGGTTTTAACGGCTGAATTTTTCATACTAAAATTAAAAGATCAAAAAGACCTTAAAATTCCTTCCCCACCCCAAAGTGTTTTTGAACCGTATATTTATATAAATAGTTTCACTTTTATTGTATTCCAACTAACATATTTACCAGTACCGCGTCTGTTCATGGTAAGTATTGGAATTAATTAACTAATCGATAGTTTCCGAGATACTCTTCATTTTCAATAAGACAATATAATGCTTGTGCATCAGTTGATAATTTACACTTCATCTCTATTTTAAAGAAGAAAACTATTGCACATCGTATAACACACTGAAGTGCATTAGCCTACTGTAATAAAATAATAAATAATAATAATAATAATAATAATAATAATAATAATAATAATAACGTGATATATATATATATATATATATATATATATATATATATATATATATATATATATATATAAATTCGGATTTAAGGATATAATGGATTTCTATATTACCTTTAGAGAGTTATGAAAATTTGTTGTTTATGTCGATATATATATATATATATATATAATAATATATATATATATATATATATATATATATTATATATATATATATATATATATATATATATATATATATATATATATATACTTATATGTAAGTGAATGAAAAATCTTTTTAGAAGTTAAGTTAGACACGTGTCAAAAAAAATAAAAAAATAACTAAAGAATTATTATTAGATTGGTTTCTAAACTATTTCGTAAATGTGCTTATTCGAAGTTCTAATACAAATAACACAATTTCAAATGTCTGCCATTCCTGAAAAAAATATTGAATACACATTAATGTCACTGCAGCACAAAAGTGTATGTATGATTGGAAGGTTTTGTTTTGTTCATACTGAAGATTGATACAGACACGGATGCATCATATCGGCAGACCTTCCGATCTGCCTTTCAGCTTTATCATTTGATTCCCCTCTGCCGTTACAGACCCTAGTAATCCCAGCCAGTCCCTATGGGCAACTGGTATTTGTATTCTTTTGGCCAAAGAAAACTCCCAATAGAGATGAGGCAACTATAAAAAGAATCTTACAAGTCCATAACAAAGATATGTAGAGACAACTCTGCCTGATGATTTAATACAATAAGCACGGCTGCCTCGAATCCAAGGTAATGCAACATTGTATCTCGCTACGCTTCTGGTGTTGCTTGTTTAACTGTAGGGCGTCTGGTTGGAAAGCCTAACCTTTGGGTTCTAATACCTCGCGCTTAGAAAAGTACACGTGTTCTGTCAGAGAAACACACAGTTTTTGTGTTACAAATAAAACATAAAATGTTACACATTTCTATACTGAATATATATAAGCACAATAGGATGATTGACACTCTTAAAAAAAGGATGAGAACCAATTGAACCATAATTAGGAATTCAGAATGCTCCAAAGTTAGAACCCACTCAGGGGTTCTCTAAACAGCGCTTCTAATAAAGCACTGATAATCCTGAGTGTCAGGTATTGTGACCGGTTCTAACAGGATTCCAGAGAAAGCCTAAATGTTCTATACAGATACCTTTCAAAGAGAGTGGAGCACACATCACCATTTCATCAAACATGCTTTGCTTAAGAGTTATGCATTCTACATGCATGCCATACTATACAACACAAAACATGTCCACGTTTCATTTAAATAACATAAGTGGTACTGTCACAGAATTGAGACACACACATGGTCAGTCCTAATTTCCTCTGTTACTTTATTAGGTAATGCTAGGAATGTTAACTACTCTGGAAACAGAAGGATAGAATGGGACAGTAGGGCAAAATATCAAAATATTTCATTTCAGACAAAATGTTATTACATTACTTATTAGCGAATGAGAGTCTGCACAGACTCCTGTAACCTTGCAGTGTTTGAATGCAAATCCTGCTTTTTTTCAATCAACTGTTTGTATGAACCTTGAATTAACTACCAGCCACTTCTATGGCAATGTACAGTTTCTTAGGGAGACATTCTTCTTTTTTTTGTATTAGTTGCATCCATCCTTTAACACCTAAGCATAAGGTTTTGATATATTATTTTATTCCTCTGAAATACTTGTCTTACTGAACAATACATGGCTTCTACCCATCAGAGAGTTCATTACAGCTCAGTTGAAGTCTATGTGATGAATTGCTGTAGCTCACTGGTGATTCTCAGAAACCTAACAACTCACTGGCTACTGGACTAAATTTGTGAATTTACCTGCCAGCAAGTAGCCCATTATCAACAAGCATGCACTTGTAATAATGCATACCGCAAACCTATTTTTATGTTTGTAGTTGTAACTTAATCTAATGTGTTTTAGCATTATATATATATATATATATATATATATATATATATATATATATATATATACATACACACACATATATATATATACACACACACATATATATATATATATATATATATATATATATATATACACACACATATATATATATATATATATATATATATATATATATATATATATATATATATATATATATATCATCATCATCATTTCTGCCATCTTCTGGAGGTCTTCTTTTTGGTCATTTTATATCTCTTGGGATCCAGTCTCGTATCTCCTTGGTCCAGCGATGGTCTGTTCTTCTTGCTACATGTCCGACCCGCTGCCACTTCAGTTTTTTCACTCTTATAATAACTCTACATACTTTTGTTTGCACTCTTATCCATTCCTTCCTTTTCTTGTCTCTTCTTGTTATCCCCAGCATGCATCTTTCCATACTCCATTGTAATTTTTGAGTCATTTTTGCTTTGAGGGTCCAGGTTTTGCATCCATAATATATACAGTGCCTATAGAAAGTCTACACCCCCTTGAACTCTTGTCACATTTTGTTGTGTCAGTGCCTCAGATTTTTATACATGTAAAAGAGGATTTGTTTTCCACTTATCTACATATCATATTCCACTCTGTTAAGAGGGAAAAAAAAGGTTTTATTGAGAAAAAAATTACATATTAAAAATACAAAACTGAAAGATCATAATTGGATAAGTCTCCACCCCCCCCATGATTTAATAACTGGTGGAAGCACCTTTGGCAGCAATTACAGCTGTGAGTCTGTTGGGATAGGTCTGTACCAACTTTGCACACATGGATTTGGCAATATTTGACCATACTTCTTTACAAAACTGTTCAAGCTCTGTCAAGTTCCTTGGGGAGTGTTGATGGACAGTAGTCTTCAAGTCATGCCATATATTTTCGATTGGATTTAGGTCGGGGCTCTGACTGGGCCACTCGAGGACATTTACCTTTTTGTTCCTTAGCCACTGTGTAGCGCTGGCTGTGTGCTTTTGGTCGATGTCATGGTGCAAGGTGAAGTTCCATCCCAGTTTCCGCTTTCTTGCAGAGGGCAGCAAGTTTTCCTCATGGAATTCTCTATACTTTGCTCCATTCATTTTCCCTTCTATCTTGACAAATGCCCCAGTCACTGCCGATAAGAAACATCCCCATTACATGATGCTGCCACCACCATGCTTCACAGTAGGGATGGTGTTCTTTGGGTGATGTGTTGTGTTGGGTTTGCGCCAAAACATAATGCTTTGCATTTAGGCCAGATAGTTCCATTTTAGTTTCGTCAGACCACAAAACCTTCTGCCACATGGCTACAGAATCTCCTGAATGTTTTTTTGCATACTTCAAATGAAATTCAAGGTGGGCTTTCTTGAGTAATGGCCTCCTTCTTGCCACGCTACCATACAGACCAGATTTGTGGAGTGCTTGGGATATTGTTCTCACATGCACACTTTGACCAGGCTTGGCCATAAAAGCCTGTAGCTCTTGTAAAGTTGCCATTGGCCTCTTGGTAGGCTCTCTGATCAGTCTCCTTCTTGACCAGTCATCCAGTTTGGAGGGATGGCCTTATTTAGGCAGGGTCTTGGTGGTACCATACACCTTCCACTTCTTAATAATCATCTTGACCGCGCTCCGAGGAATATTCAAGGCTTTTATTATTTTTTATACCCATCCCCTGATCTGTGCCTTTCAACAACTTTGTCCCGTTCTTTTGAAAATGCCTTGGAGTCTTTGCTTTGCTTTGAAAACCCAGCAGAGGGAACCTACAGGAACTGATGATTTTATCCTGTAATCATGTGAATCATTATAATTTGACACAGGTAGTGGCCACTTAACTTGGTGTGAGATTCTGAAGGTGATTGATTAATTAATTTTCTACAAATTTCTAGAATTTTTTTTTCACTTGGAAGTAGTGGGGTAGGATGTGTAGATAAATGAAAACAAAAATGTTTAATGCATTTAATGCTTGATAGCAAATCTGAATGAACACTCATTTCAACACATCAGTAAATGATGCTTGTTGTCTGGGGTTTTTACCTTTTTAAAGTTTGTCCAAAACTTATCAGTATTACAGAAAAAAAACTTAAATAATAATAATAATAATAATAATAATAATAATAATAATAATAATAATAATAATAATAATAATCAGTTAAAAAAAACTGTGTATAAGAAATGAAATATAACCTTTATTTATATAACCCATTTATGTCCACAGTTAAACATAATTGTTTTAACTTATAATACTGTGCTCTATGAAATATAGCCAAAGACTGCATGCATAATTCGGTTGTTAACGATAAAAGCTTGCCACTGTAAACATGGATGTCACAGATTTGATTTCTTTTTTTCTTATTTCTTTAATTGTGTTTAATGATACTCCTCCATTTGGTCTGGGTTATATACTTGATTTCCTTTCACAACGTTTTACAATAGACTTTGCTGTTTTTAGAGTATTAATTCCACAAAAAATAACTGTATGGAAAGACCTAAAAGATTCGAACAGCATGCACCTTAAGCCCTAGATCAAAGCATGCACTGCATTGAATATTAAAGGGTTTACCCAAGCTGTGTTAGAACATTAGCATTAACAGCAGTTTCCCTTTAAAAAAAAAAAAAAAAAAAAAGTATTGCAAACTCTGCTGGAACTAAGGCCTAGTAAATCTGTTACAACATCGTTGTGGTTTAAGTGGAAAGATAAACAGGGGCTTGAGTTTTAGATTTCATGGTTGTGGTAATAAAGCCATTTTTTCACATATGCCTCCTGAGCACGGTTTCAGTTTCAGTCCGACAAATTTCTAAAAGCTTCCAAAAACTATTTAACACTGAAAAAATAAATAAATAAATGAAAAAGATGGGCAGTGCTAATGTTTAATTTTCACGTTGTGTTGTTCAAAATCGTTGTCATAACTAAATAATAACAACCAAGTTAATATTTTCAATACACAGTTACCGAAACAGCTTATTAGACTTCCTATTTGCATTAAAGAAACCTAATACGGCAAATTATTATTATTATTATTATTATTATTATTATTATTATTTATTATTATTATTATTCACATATACAAAACTGCGGTGTCGTTTGTTTGTATTGACTAAAATAAAATGTTATACTTTCGTTGATTTCATTAGCCTGCTGTGAAAATCACCTGGTTATACAAGAACGAAGGTGTTGTTCCAAAAAATGACGTTTCTATCACGTCTCCTCGAAGCTGTGTTCAAAAAAGAAAAGAACAAGTGCGCCATCTTGTGGTTTTTGGTGGTATGGCGATTCGTATTTCAGGCTAATTGATCTTGTTAAAACCCAGTCGATGATAGTAGACTACTTATTGCACCATAACAGTGAAGCGCATGCTGATCTACTTATGTCAGCTTCAGTAAAATAATGAATAACCTGTAATAGACAACACGGTATTATCAATGTAAGACTGATCCTTTAGTTTATGTGGAAATCATAGTTCAAACGGCATATATGAAAATGGACAGATTGCAGCTTAGGAAATGTTTTTTTTTTTTTTTTTTTTTTTTCCTAGGCCTATCTATGTGTTATTCATTGTTATTAGTTAGTAAGAATTAGCTTAACACGAATTAAAATAAATAATAAACACATTTTCTAACACCATGCATCATCCACTGTAGACTTTGCCAAATTGAGGCTTTTATAATATTTGATTACTGCAATCCATATTTCATTGTTTTCCCTTAAGCATATTTGACATCTAATGGTAAATAGTATAAAAAATAAATAAATAAATAAAAAAGCAAGAAAGAAAATTTACAGTACCGCGAGCGGCCCAACACTTCGTCTCTGTTCTGAGAAAGGCGTTTGCTATTTTATTGTGTAGCAACAGTGACATCTTGTGGCATTTATTAATTACTTTGCTGATGGGACTTTTTATTGGATATACCAAAAACCTTTGGAATAAAATACATTCTGAATAGTAGTGAATGTGAAACAACCAAAAGGCAGGGGCCTCATAGAAGTCAAATGCCAAATCCATTCCAAAGAGCTTTATGACAAGCCGGAACATGCACTATGTACTACTGGTATACCTTATATTAATATTAATCTGAGCAGGGTATAAAGTGTTTAGGTGGTACAACGCAAATCCAAACATACAAAGCTTTTATGGAAATACCCAAGACCTACAGCCAACTTTGAAAACTACTGACCAATCTAAACATCAAATACAATTAAAAAGCTATTACCTGAATACCCTTTGACGTCATTTTAAAGTGTTACTGACCGAGTTTGTCACCACTGAAATGACTGACTCCCCTTGTTTAGAGATAGGAGGTAGTGGGTAGAAACGTTCCCCAGGCTGTCATACCACTATAAAACGAGAACTTTCAGTTTCTCCGTTCAAATGTGTGTTTGAAGCTCGTTTTGTGACTTCGGCTTTTGGTGTGAATGCAATCCTTCTGGGAAACAAGGTCTTTTTTTTCAGATTTTGAGGAAAAGGAGGTTATGATCTAGTTCCTGCTCCTCTTCCGGACAAAGAAGAAATTAACCTTACTTTTTTCACAAAGCTTCAGACTGCGGAGGCCCTGGATAAACTCTGTCTTTGAAGGAAGGCGCTCAAGAAGACCCTCCTCCTCTCTGAAAGTGGATCTCGTTTCCTCTCCTCTTCCTGCTGCCGGTACTAAAGGGAATTAGGAGCACAAAGGAAACATACTGCGATTGCAGCACTTTTTTTAAACTGCTTCACACGTTACCATATCAAGAGGTCGGGCAAGTTTAAAGGGCAGAACGTTACACTGTGTATCAGTTCATGTGAATGGGAATTAGGTTTGGAACAAGGCGGTTCATACCTGAACCATAAATTCAACTCAATCAGAATTCAAAAGGTGAAGCTATAGGAAACTAAGGCAAGACATTTCAGCCAGCACCTGCATCACTGTACTTTTAGTTCCACCTGTTCATATAAGAATATAAATTGTATACAAACATGAATGAATGGTATATTCAGCATTCATATTAGCAGCTGTGTGTTTAACATATTCTCGCTATGTTGAATATAAAGTGTGGAATGCATCAATCATTGGTAACTGCATACATGTGCAAATGGAATTAATAAGACTATGTAATTGAATTTTTAGGACCAGTTTAACTTTTCTGATGTTTGCAATATTCCTAAAAAATCTGAGTGTTCCCACAGCATGAACTGTAAGACTAGAGTATTACGAATACATGCGACACTTGGGTGACCATGAGACTGTGTTTTGAAGAGAAAATGGCTTATAGTGAAAAGAGCCTATTTTGGGTTGAATTGTGAGATCTGATACTGTACTTCACTTGTGGCACCACCTCCGATACCAGAGAAACTTTATATGAAATCTATACTGTAGGTTATCAGGAAAGTTTAGATTGCATCAGTGTCAGTGATGGTCAGGCATTTGACAATTAAAGCAAATTAACTTTTGAACTACAGTAACTAACAAGAACTGGTGCTGGTCCTACTCTAGCTCATAAACTTTGTTAACATTTTGGAAGCTAAAATGGGAAGTGCAGTATTGCCCTTAAATCCCCTTTTAATCTCTGGCTCTTTAAATAAAAGTTTATATTTACAGCTTCCAACATGATTTATAATTCCTCTATCACCAAGCCACTTTCATAAGCTGCTTGTCGTCCAGGTTTAAACGCAAAACATCTTTGCAGAGGAAATTCCTTTGCATTGAAAAACAAACTCATCCAAGAAATTGTTTTTGTAGAACTTTCAAGGAAGTTTCCTCATAAAACTCTGGGAACAATAGAACTATAAACACTGTATCCTCACAGTGCCTGTTCACATTCAGCTCCGGAAGAAACAAACCCATTCCTAAAGGACCAGAAAACGACTTTCTATTAAAAACATCCTCGACGCATGTAAAATAGCCCTTGGAACGTTTACAAGACGCAGGAAAAAAAAGGAGAAGTTCAAGGTAAAATTAAGAAATCTTTTAGGAAGCCAATTGCCTCTTCTGAATATCCTCATGCATTAAGAAGTGGTAATTGGCTTAAGGACAACCTAAAATCATACACCTTACCGAGTGTCTTCAAAAGAGGTTCAAGCATTGGAGTTATCTGCTCATCTTACCAGTGTTCTAGTCATGGTTTATAAACCATATTGCCATTATTAGCCAATCAGAGCTCTGAATATCGCTCACAAGAGGAGGTATTGAAACATGAGTTTGTTTCTGTGTGTGAAGACATACAAATCTTTTTCTAATGAAACCGTTGCCAGACATTATGCATCTATTGGGTCTGCTTCCACAAAAATGGATGGCCCCAGTAACATATACCCGAAATGTACAAAACGGAACTCAAAAATGCAATTCATGATTTTAATTTATTTAGACATTCAGTGTTTGTAAAATAAAACAGGACTTCAAGAAAGTCAGCTCTCTTCCATGATCACAAATACAACTGACAAAAAAGTCAAGTTTAAAGTCTCTTCATTCCAAAAAAAGTAAAATAAAAATGTCTAAACAAATCTAGTTCATGATGAATGTAAAAATGCATACACTTCACAATCTGCCCTTCCCTTCATGAGAAAGTGCACAAAGCTTTCTAAATGCTACAAAAATGGCATTTGCTGAGTTTAATCATACACAATGTATTCATTCTCACAAATGCAAATTAATGCCAAATAACACTTTTTTTTTGCTGCACCAAGCCCTTATCCATGGTCAAAAGCTCATCCCACTTTTATCCTCAAGGGGTCACAAAAGTGTTCACATATGCTTAAGTCCACTTCACTTTAGCCGGTACTGCACAATACTGTATATCAAAAAGTTACATTTGTGTGTTTACAGTTGTGTATATATATATATATATATATCTATATATATATATATATATATATATATATATATATATATATAATATATATATATATATATATTATATATATATATATAATATATATATATATATATATATATATATATATATATATATATATATATAAAGTATGTATTTTCTTCATATGCACCAAAAAAAAGCATTTGGTACCTTACAAGACAACTTTGGAGAATTGCTATAAGTTACATCAGTGCAAATGCAATGGCATAATATTAAAAAAAAAAAAAAAAATTACAGCTTAAACAAGACAATGGCAGCGTGCTAGCGTAAGCGTGCTTAAAGCTTCTAGAAAAACACATTCTTCAGTCTGTGCTGTTCACCCTAGATTTGCACCTATGAAATGCTGACTTCGACCTTGCTTTAACAGTCACGATGTTCACATCTAGCAAACACAGAGGCATTTATATATCAATGTTTACATTCTGTCTTTACTGTTGAGTTTCTTTTACTCTAATGGCTTCTAACACCCCTTTTTAAAAACAAGCATTTT
The DNA here is from genome assembly GCF_017654505.1 of Polyodon spathula. NCBI lineage: Eukaryota > Metazoa > Chordata > Actinopteri > Acipenseriformes > Polyodontidae > Polyodon > Polyodon spathula. Next base: position 6,350,527 of record NC_054555.1, on the reverse strand, counting down.
CATTTGAACAAGCACTTTCATTTCAGCAAGCATTTTCATTTCAACTTCTGGGTAGATTCTGCAAGCCTCCCAACCTCCTGTTCTGGTATCCCTGGGGAATCCTGTAAACATCCAGCAATGTGATGACTGGGTGCCTCAGAGTCTCCCCGATTCTCCTTTAAAACCCCTACACTGGAATGTGTATTCAGGCTTTCTGAATCATTCGATCCAGCAGAGCAGTGTGGAGATGAAGAACTGTAAGCCTCCTGTCTTCTGGCTTGGCTGGCTGTTAGCCCATCTAGACTACTGCCTTGGCATTCCAGTTTGGGCTGCTCCTGGATATCTGGAGATTTCAGCACAGCGCTGCTTGAACCCCCAGATTGCCCCTCCCCTGGTGAGTCTCTGCAGCTGGAGCCAGACCCGTCTTGTAGGGGTGTCCCCTGGCTCCCCTGCTCTTCCGGTGGAGGGTTCTCCTGCACAGCCCTCTCCTGGTTCTCAGGGGCTTCCTGTGCTGGGGGCTGCACAGCCCCCGGAGGAGGTGCAGCTGTCGTGGCTTGCTGCGATTGGCTTTTTAGTTGGCTGTGACAAAGAGGGCAGGTCTCCTGGACATACAGCCATTTCTTGAGGCAGCCAGCGTGGAAGAAATGACTGCATGGGGTGATCACTGCTGACTTCATATCCTGCAATACACAAAACATAATATTTAAAAACATTTTAATACTTAAAGAACCCTTAAGGAAATCAGAGACCGGTAAATTTGTTATAAAAACACAAACAAAAAACTAAAAACTCAGAACGTGCATCCCTGAGTAGAGCAATCACTCAGCAAGAGGTCTGAATTCCAGATTTTTCAATACTACTTGTGAAGCAGCCTGTAGATTCCGTAAAAATGTTTCCTATGCTATCTTTTACAGGCATCAGACAAGTTTAAAATTGATTTACATATAGTTGAAAATGCTTTGCATACAACAGCTTTGGATAAATGGCTACAATTTAGATATTTTGGTGAGCAGAGTACCACAGTATCGCTCCTGCTTTGAATCTTTGAACTACATATTTAGATATGAGATATTCTTCGGCTCATGTGACTTACCTTCCACTACATCTAGGTTTAACGCTAAACTGGTCATTTTCATGGTGAGACATCATGCCTTCTTTGTTCATGTATGTGCCATTCCAACTCGAGTTTACTTAACTGCCTTATACACAGGAGGTATACTGTATGTATCACTCTGCAAGTTCATTTTGTATACCTGGTAACAGATGGCACAGATATCGTTGTGTTTCTCGAGTTGCTCGTCAGTGGCCATGGGCAGGCATTTGATCTTATTGACGGCGTCGCGGCGCAGCAGGAAGTTCTGCCAGCCCAGGTGAGCTCGCAACCACACGTTGTAGTAGGAGTGGATGAAGATGATGGTGGACCCCATGACAGTCCACTCCCCAAAGATGGTCTCCGAGACACCGTAGACCACCACGCAAAGTGCCACTAGGAACTCCAGCAGCCGGTAGGTGCCGTTTACGTAGTAGATGACATCATCCATGTTCTCCACTGGCTCTTTGCGGAACTCCTCCACCATAAACAGCACGTAGATTAAGAGTGTGCCCAGCACCTGTCACACAAACACAACAGGTCAAGAACGGCCACATCTCTCAGTGTTTCAATCAGAAGAACAGCATCCAAAAGAATTTTGTGCAAGGATGCACTTTGGAGAAATGTAATATAATGCAAGGGCTAAAAGAACATTTACTATAATGAAGCAACCAACAGTACTATTTAAGGATGTAATCCCCTCATTTTCATATGTAAAATCAGTTGTCTTAGGCAAGTGATCTAACTTGGAACAGCAGGTCACTTTGCTATTACCTGCAGGGAGGTGAGAATACTGCTTGAGATGATGATGAGAAGCCAAAAATCCATGTGGAAGAACTGGCAGATCATGTAGGCCATGTAGGTTGGAAACACCAGGAGGAAGAGACAGAGGCTCACTGCACGGAAGTGCTTCCACAGGCTCCTGCAAACAAACCAATGGGAGGAAGGTTTATTAGTGTGAAATTATAACCCAGGGAGACACCAGAAAAATAACCCAATCAAATCAGTCTGTATTAGTCAATTGACTTGTTCAACAGTGATAACCTTCTGTCCTGGATCAAGTATCTCTGTCGCAAACAAGCTTGTAGCAGATGTGCTAAATAGTAGAGATGTCTGTTTGGACACAGAATTTGTGTACACTTACGTGATACAGTTTGCTTTCAATACAGGAAAGCATGAACTGTTACAGCCCTTAGAGTTAAGAAGTATGTATCATAAAGATGTGTCTAAGAATGACTGGCTTCTGTCCTACTGGGTCCAAAGCTCTCCGATATAAAATAAACATGCAGTTTAAAAATGATCAGAAACAGCTGCTACTGTACATCTTATGCATCGTCTTTGTGTAGCCACACAGATCCCCCCCCCCCCCCCCCCCCAGGGTATTTTGTATTGTTCTTCAATGGCTTGTCAGGAGAGAACTGTACTTGACGATACCGTCTGCACCAGCAAACCTTGTGTCTACTATAAGCCTTCCAGCAAAGCCAGACAGATCTGCAGTCTTGTCCGTTGCGACTACAAATTACCTGGGTCTTATTTTTGTCCAACATCAGAATTAGATGCAGCTAGTGTGCTTAAATTCCTCAGGGATCGGACCCATTTTCAAGAAGCTCCAGAAGGCTGCACTTACTTGTCTCGAGAGGCTCCCAGTGCGAGGACGATGGGGTCAGCAATCTCCAGCATGGACTGCAGGATGGAGGCCACTACGATGAAGAGAATGATGCTGAGGAGGAATGCTCGGTGAATCACCTGCAGCTCAATCAGCCCTGTCTGTACAGCCAGGATCAGCAACGTGATTCCCTCCGTCATCCCCCTGCAGAACAACACGGGCTTAACGCTGAGCAGACAAATCAACCAGAAAGGGAGTATGATGTCTTTGAAACAAATTAGAGGTGTGAATCAACACACTTAATCAAAGCTATTTCTTAATCCAGGGTGCAACTGGTACCATTTTTACAAAAGGAAAAGAAAACTGGCAATGCTGCATTGAAGCAAGTGTAAAACAACCTAAAACACACTGTACAATAATACTACAGAAAAATGCTTTGCTAGTCCATATTTTACACTATGAAAAAATAAAAGTATCCACTAGATAGCACTGTTGCACCCAGAATAGAGACAGAGTACTTGCAGACACAGCCGACCCAAATAATCCTGATCTAACAAATCCATTGAGTTTTGAGACCTTGTTACCTGTTCATTGTGTTGTCGTTCATGAAGGCACGGTATCCCTGCAGGTAAAACTTGCAGAGGGTGAGGACGCCCAGAGCCAAGAAGGAGACAGTGAACACCAAACCCAGCAGAGAGTAGGGGGTGCTGCAGCACTCTGCAATGCTACAGAGGGCAAACTGTCTTAATCAACACGCTACACTCAATAAATTCATTGTACCATAGCCATTCCATCAAAGTGGTAAGTCTGTTACACTGTTTCAAGTCCTGGGTTAGACCTGGGGCCAGTTACAATTGAAACTGTGCAATTCATAAGTATCTGCAATTACAATGTAATTCTAATTGTAGCTGAATCTTGGCACACCAGCATAATTGCGATTACGCATTTGTTATTCGGTCATTATTCTTGTACTTACAACCACTTTTGGTGACCTCATTTGTTGGGGAGGGGGTGATACAATATGTTTCTGTATTTGTACCTGTGATCATTGCTTATTTGGAAAACACAGAATTGCAAATACTGTAGCATAATTGTAACTGAACAAATAAGCCCTGTAATTGCTACTGCAATTTCAGAAAACAATTCTGCTGCGATTGTACATTTTAATTAGAGTTGACCCCAGGTCTGTCTTGGATATCAGCCTCATGACAAGCAGACATCAAAACTTCTTGGGCTTGCGAGTAGTATGACACTAATCACTTGCTGAGTGTAACACACATTTACATGTCATGGCCCATTACATATATACAAAGGCATCCTGACATGAAATATACAATGCAATATGTACTTTACACTGTATACTACCCTCAATTATGACAATGTACCCCCCCCCATATTAATATGTACATATTAATGTTTTACACACCTATATTATACAATTCAAACCATTGCTAGCTTTGGCCATAACGCAGAGAATGATTAGGAGTTATGAATGACTGTGCACCTTGTGAGAAAGAAGAAGAGAAGCCTCCCTCTGGAGGTGGGCTGGTCCCTGGTGCTGAGGTAGGAGTAGATCTGCAGAGCGAACAGAACCAGCCAGAAGACCATGAACAGGACCGGCACCACCAGCTGATTCCACAGGGACATGCCAAGTGCCAGGAGACCGTACACCTCCACCACCTGGCAGGACGGCAACAGCCCACACAGTGTGAGCACCAAGACTGCTTCATATAGACACACACATATTGACAAATAGCACGCAAAAACACTCGGACAGCTTCCGGATAGGCTTGTTCCTTGGAACGGCAAGTTTCTTGGTTGATTCTGTCCTGGGAATTTCCTTAGTCTAAACAGTGTATGCATCATCTATTATTTGTGTAATAAATGCTTACCGGTATCTATTTTGATACACGGCTATTTTGATAAGTGGATAAGGTGAGCCATGTAATTATTCCAAAAGTAGACCACACAAATTCCTCATTGTAGAACGATCTGTCACTATTCAAGCAACTGTGAAGCGCTTTAATACATCACACTAGCATTGCATGTTTCAGGACAAAATGATTTAAACCGATACGCTCATCTGATGATCCGATGTCTTCAACGGCTCACCTGAGCCAGCTCTCTGTACGCAGTCTTGGCCAGGTTGAAGGGGACCAACAGGTTGGAGGCCAGGAAGTAGAGCACCTCGAGGCCGGTGAAGATCATGGCAAAGCGGTTGATGAAGACGATGGTTTCCAGGGGCACCAGACAGAGACGCGCCACCAGAGGCAGCAGGTGGGCGGAGAACAGCCAGATCTGTTTGGTGCGCATGACGCAAGAGCAGAGAGTGCAAACCACCAGCTGACCTGCAAGATACAGCCAAGCAGTCAAATGCGGATGAGAAACTCACCCCCCAGGGATAATACACACCACAGGGGGGTCTGCTTTGTAGCAGGTGTATACTAGAGGATTTCTCAACTCAATGTTATTGGTTTTTAATTGACACTTCTTTAAAAGGTACAGTATCAATCAGATTTTAATTAAGTGTTCTGCCTCAGTAACCCACCTGTCTTAAATTTCCCACAAGGCTTCAGACTACACCTTCTTAACACTAAGCCAAACAACTGTGACAGGCGTCTTCATCTCCCTAACAACGGCTACTAACAATGTGCCCAATGCGAGTTTCCAGGAACTAAACCCCTGTTCCTTGCAGTAGAGATGTAAACTTGTAGTTTGTCAAAAGGCTTCTTTAATCCTTTGCGGTCCTATGTCAGACATTACAATTTTTCCCTTTCCAGTTGGACATCACCAAAAAGACATCAAGCACAGGTCTCTAGTCGTTTTTTCTCCGGAAAATGCCGAGAAAACCTTTCAATGGCCGAGTGAGACCGATAGGAGCAGAGATAAGCCGAAAAAAAAAGGGGCGGATCTGAGCAATACACTTAACACCTGCACCACAGAGATAACACGGACACAAACAAAGAAGATAGCTGCTTCAGCATCCAGTGTTCAAAGAAAATCACAGACATTTGCAGAGCTTTTTGAGATGTTATAGTAATAAAATAATGACTTGAATCACATTACTGAGGAGTTTGGTGATAAAACAAGTGATCAGGAGAGGATTTATCAGTATGCATGACTATGAAGAGGTATGAGAAATACAGCAAAATGGGGCTTGGCTGGAAATGCAGTACTGAGTGTTCTTTTGATATGCAGTGCCTTTTAAACCTGTTTCACTGTGAAAAAAATATATATTTTAAACAGCGCATGTTAAATAAACAGCACATGTGAAAATAAATTGGACCGGACGCACCTGACAAGCGCTGAATAAATGGACCGCTAAGGGTTAAAACAGGTCACTATCAAAAACCTTGATAGTTCACCCAGTCCTAGCCTCAAATGAAAGAAAAATGCTTTGATACCCATCCATCAGGGCACAGCAGGAACTCAGATGGGCTGTTGATTGAAATGCGACAAGCACTTGTACGCAGGTTAAGTCACAAGCATCTGAATAAAAGAGAAACATCTGAGCAGCCCAAGAAAAATAAATAAATAAAAAACCAGCATGGACGGAAAACAAAGACCACAAAGGGTCTGAGATTTACAACAGGGCTGGTTAACCTCTACTGGATTTCAGTCTCACACATGTTTTGTTCATTCAGATGGCACTTACTGAGACAGGAATTTACTTTTCCATGCAGGCTCTAGACAAGTTCTACAGAAAGATTCCCAGATGTCATGAAATAAATAGGATTTGTTTCTTTTGTGCCAAAATTGTGGATGGCTGGCAGACATCACTATGACAGATAAAATGAGGCACACAGGCACATCTCTGGTATAACTCCTGTACCCTTTGATCACTCATTTCACTTGCAACCATCCCTGAACTTGCAGTTTTGTTAATATGCATGATAGCAACTACAATAAAACATTAAAACAATATTTTTGTGTCCCTCAACTTAAACCCTAGAAAAGCAAGCCAAACAAAAAAAGAATACTTAACAAGGATGAAACAAAACTGACAAATTCAAATCAAATGATAAACAGCAAGCGATTCTTGGAAGCATGTCACTCCCGTCGAAGTAATCAGCTCCAAACTGTCAGTTCATCCAAAGTACTGAAGAAAGGAGATCAGGAAAGACAGAGGTGCCTTGAACTATATAACATATTCTGATCAATTTGGTGCAAATGCAGAACCAAAACATACTTCCTTTTGTGTAGGCATGCAAATTTCAAAAGCAAAGGTCAACTAGTGAACCACAAGCGCTTGCGATTTACTGACAACATGAGGCAATTCTGCAATACATACTCTAACAAACAAACTACATTGACATAATCACCAAGTAGTTACACACAAACTGGGTTATTCAAAACCCGCTATACATTTAACAAACCCTACAAGTTTACTTTGGCTCTTTCATGAACCCGTACTTCTTTTTTACTGAATCAAAAAATTAGCAATTGAAAGCCAAAGTCATACAGTACACAGGTTTCAAAATTAGATAACTTCTTACCAATAAGAGCAGTTGTAAAGCGATTCATTGTAAGAGGCTCTAGGTATACTGGACCATCATATTCAGATTCTAGTTCGTTCCGCACATAATCTCTGAAAATCATAATATAAAAAGTTGTTTATTATTTGGGAGATTCTAGATTTTGAAGTATAACAGAAACACACTAAGGTGATTTTACCACAGACCCTTACTGTTCTTACCTAGAGATCTGATGGCCGGCGAACAGGAGCAATGCGGCGAGAACATACAGGTAGAGCTGGACCAGCTGTTGCCGAGGCAACGTCAGGAGAACTACGCTTAATATATAACCTGCAAGATAAAATGGGGTTACTTTAACAGTCTGCAAAATATTTTTAGCACATACTGTACTGCTTTGTCAGCAGCAAAGTTTCACTACATTTCACCAGATGCAGCTAAGTAGTTCTGTTGGTTTCCTTATAGAACATAAAAATCATGCGAAAAGATCATATCAGTAGTCAGTGTTTAAGCAAGGTTAACATGTTTGTGCTTTTGTACTTGACTGAAGAAACTGCAAATGTATACAAAGGGTAAGCAAGAGAAAATGACCGTGCTCTAATATAAAAAAAAATATATATATATCTTTTTTTGTTTAATGGTTAAGGATACTAGATCGCGTCAGGGGTGTTTTACTAAACTGATGTGTTTCTATTCTTAAAATAAATTACTGGGGACTGGCAGGCACTAAAATTGCAGAAACATGCACGCTGTATGCAGACAGGAACAAACACTTCAACAGTCTCACATCTTGAGTTAAGATTGCATATTCACAAACATGTACAGAAGCAGTAATGTATGCTACCCAACGGATCCTCTCAAATCGCCACTAAAAGGAATATAAATGCAGTTAAAGATGCATAGTCAGCAGTAACTGCCAGTGCTCCACAAGAAACAAGTGATTGAACATGAATATATACAGTGAATGATCCTCAACAGGAATAGCGCTTTACCTTTCACAAGGTTCTACACAGAAACAAATCTCATCACAGTACCATTTCAGCAAAATGTTGTAAGGCATTTATATAGTATCGTCAAGCCATTAACAGTCACGGAAGAACGTGCAAAAAGCAAGTTGTGCTACACGCATTGCAATCACATGAAGCACTTAACCTAATATTTAAGGGTCTTTCCTAAAAAGTTTAAAAAAAAAAAACAAACAGACAGAATGTTTTATAGTAACAACACCCTTTTTTTCTATGATATTAAAACACTTTCTAAATTTTATGTTAATTTGTTACCACTTGTACCCTTCACTATCCCTAGCAGTGGCTTTTTACATTGTGAACAAAACGTTCCTGCATGTTCCTATGTAGGTTGACGAGAATATAAAATCAAATACAAAATGAAACAAAAGGCATCTCGTAAACTGCTCACATGTTTACTGGACAGCCACGCCGCATTTCAATCTTCAGTCACTGGCTGTACAAAAGCACACTTGCTGAAGCCAGAATAGTCAAAATTTTTCTAGACTAAAAGGCTTAAAATAAAGCAGATGTGTCATGCGAAATGAGTCAATTTGTTTACAGCATAGCCTGTGTTCTATGCAGGTTATAAAACATTTCAGTTGTCTTTAAAGAAGCACAGTACATGACAACTGCAAGTGCAGTGTAACCCGGTTGACTTTGGAAAGCTCCACTTGCAACAGCACTGGTGATGTAACTTAAAAAGGATGGCGAGTAGGTAGATTCAAGAAAATGCAGAGTCCTTTTCTTCAGTTGTTAGGTTTAATGAAATATGCAGGTTGTCTGGTCCCAGGTACAGAACAAACAGAATACTTGTTCTTACAATTTTTGCATGACATTAAATACCCTTCTGAATAGATGGTCCACCTCCTCTTTCTCTGACACTTAACCAATAGCAAAGGTACAACACATTATTCTGTTACCATATACTATATGTATTTAATTTAGTGTGTCTGTGCGTGTAGTCTTGTGTGACAACCTCTGAACTCAGTGCATTCTTCAAACCCCTGGCGCTCCAAAAAGGTCCATACGTCTAGTTTTTGTCATCTTCCTTGTTCATATCTCCGTTTTGCTTGAGACCCTTCGAGTCCAGTGGCGTTATCTCTTATTCTCCCCGAGAACCTTTGGGTCCAACGCCAGTCCCTGGGAGGCTTTTAGCTCCTTTATGCTTTGCATTCCAAAAGTCTTAGAGCCTGGCCCCTTCTGGTCCACAGCATTGTTATCTTGTTAGCTAGCAGTTAATGCTGGGCAAGAAGCTTGTAGACACATGGTCCCTATCAATTGTTAGCAATACATGCAATTTGAACAAAACAGTCTGCCTTCTGCAATATTAGTCTCTTTTCAGAAAAGAATACCAGTATAGCTCTGCCAGTCCGCATGTGTAGCGAACTGCTAATCAATTCTCGATCCATGTTTTCCAACAACTGGTGTAAGAAATCATCCATTGGCTATACAGCCGTTATCTATAAAACTGGAGAGCCACAGTGGTCGCTGCCCCACATGGTTATGGAGAAAAGACGTCTGGTTTAGTTCACGTCATCACACTCCAATGACCATCGCTGGTTAGGCATCCCACGAGTCCAGGGCTGGTCCCTGGCTGGTGCTGTCCTCGGCTCTAGGGTGCAGTAGCTTAGTATTATTTGAGCATTGGCTTGATTGCTGGACCTTTAGCCAAGTCCTGAGATGCTCTGGCAAAGAACAGCTAAATGAACCAGTCCAATTGAAGATTATAATGAATTACATATCCAGGTGGAAGTGCAGCATTTCACAAGAAGTCATCCCAGGTTAATCAAGCCTTTGGCTACAAATCTTTCATTGAAGGAAAGCAAGAGGCCTTTGAATGTAGAAAGTGAAATGGCCTTTTAATATTAGGCCTACAACTCACTGAGGTTCTGAATTGATGGTGAGGGGGTGATGTTACCTGGTACTTTAATTGGAAACATATCAGTTCAGCGATGGTCAAACCTTTTTAAACAAAGCTATAAAACTTACGTAGTTGACCTTTGTGAAATTAAGGTTCATCAACCAAGTCCACCATAATATCTATTTCCACCTGAGCACTGCAATATCAGTTTAATTGGTCACTTAATTGTGGTGGCCTTCCCTTCAGTAAATAACATATTTTCCTGTTTCTTTTCCATATGTAGATATCTTAACCTGCCAGGCATACATTAACCAAAACAATCAAGATTAGATTACTTGTATAAAGTCAAGAGTGTGCACATCTAGTGCATCTTATTAAACAACGTTAAAATCAGTGTATTTTCTGAAACCCTACAATACGATTATGGGTTGGGTTGTCTTTATATTACTGTCCTACTATTGGGCTCTAAACTGACTGGTATTGCATCACAAGGTCATTTATTCTAGAACATTGTAGAATTTAGATAAATCAGTATTAAATGTGTGCATTAAAGGGCCCACATTTTGAAATAATTTATGTTTTAAGAAAGACAGTGAAATAAATAATAAGTAACACAGCTAGTGAAATAGCCATCTTTTTAAATACTTGGCATTGTGAAGAAGCTACAAACCCCAGTGCCCCTGATTAGCCAGTGGAGTGTGGTGCAAGATAAGCAGCTCAGTACAATGTGTAACACACTGTGCTGCTGTACTTGCTGGCAATTCATATTTCTGCTCCTGTCTCATAAAACGTACTTGGCAGTCTGCTTCCTTCTTGCCCTCCATCAGATTGAGTTGTACTTTACAAAGCACCGTACAAGCTACAATTAACCATTCACCTTTAAAAAACTAAGGAAACACACTCCCTTTTTAAGGCAAGGAATACTGTTTAAATATTGAGTTTGAAAGTTAACATCACCCTTTAAATTAGCAACATGAATTCATTGATTTGAGACAACTTAAGCCAACCAAACTGTAGAAGAAAAGTGAACATTGGGTGACTTTTTTTTTTAAACCTTCATTCTCACACTTTCTTGGAGTAAGAACCAAAATCACAAATTTAAAAGCTATAAGGAGAAAGGAAAACGTAAACCCATCAAAAAAAAAAAAAAAAAAAGAACATTCAAGATCAATTTTAATATCAATAGTTATAGGGGGACTATCATGGCCCTCTTCTGGTTACCACAGCCGAGGTCTTTCTGAAACTTGAGCAAATTGTTGAGAGAATTCCGCCATCACATGACCAAGTGTCATATGTACAAAATGGTTGCATTCAAACCACACTATTGAATCCGTTTCACATACAATATACTGCTAACACAAACAAACAATGAAAAGCAGGGAATACAATAATTTCACTTTTTAAAAATAGTAAGAAACCGATCCTTCTTGCAAATAATGGTGTTTAAACGCCAGTCTTAGCCTCAGTCACCCGACTGAGTCCACAACTTCTGCTTTTGTGTAAGTAGCACCCCATTTTCAATATTAAATCTGACGAGGTACCAGGTAAACATGTTGACATGCGAGAGAGGTGATATGGTCAGTTTCTTCCTGAAACAGAAATCTGGCAAAGCAGAGGAAACTTCTAACAGCTACTCTTAAATCAGAGAATTTTAAGAGCTGCCAAGACAAAAATGCTGTGCTGGATCAGTTACAGTAGTTTCCACAGCTGCTGCAAAGCCTAAGAACAACGGCAGTAAGAAATCCAAATCCGTCAATTAAACAGGATTGTATAAATTTATTTAATTAAGACTGTGCAACAGGCTCCAACGGCAGCAGCAGTATATTGTAAGGGAATAAATAGCTGCATTTGGACAAGAAACAGAACTCAGTTCTGAAGCCCAGGACTGGGTACTGGACCAGTGTGAGTTTCTAGCTGTTTAACATATTTAATGAGCAACAGCCAACTCCCAATATGTACTGGAATGAGCAGTGCCAGGAATCCAAGTAACTGAGCCCAGGCTACACCACGTCAGAAGCTATCACGCTTAAATCACTATCACAGCATGAATAAGTTTCACCCGAGCCTGTACAGTAGGTTTGTGTAGAAAGTAGGCTGTGACATAAATCCCCATTGAAGGAAGGCAGGTTTGCCTCAGGGCTATATAAATGTGCATCATGTCATCTACATAGCAAAATCAGATTCTGGTCAGTATTGCTGGAGGCAGGGACAAAGGATGAAAGCAAAGTTCTACATGCCATAGTAGGTGTGACTGTCTGTGGTTGACATATTTAATAATTGAAGCTATTTTCCAAAGGAAAAGTTTCCTTTTAAAATATATATATATATATCTATATATATATATATATATAATATATATATATATATATAATTATTTCTTTAACTCTTCGAAGCATGTTTTAGACTTTTTTATCATCAGGTATTGAAAGCAGTACATACAGTGACAATTGAATGAACTTCCATTATGGTTTGCTTGTTTGTTTTTATATCGTGCAACAAAAGGGCAGGCTATGTACAAGTAAAATCTATTATAAAACATTTTGCAGCTATGCCTCTAGCTGAACTTTTGCTCAGAATGATTATGGAACTCTTTAAAAAGTAAGGAGTAACTGTATTGCACTGAACAGATGTATTCCAAAATTATATTGCCAGTACGAACTGTGCTGACAGAAGCAAAAAAACAGTACCTGGAAAGAAAATATTGAAAATGTGAACTGTTCTGAATAGTCTGAAGGCTTGTATAAGACTGAAACTAGATAGTGACGATACCATCTAAACAAGACTATTTCGTACACCCATGCTAAAATTGTAGGTGAACTCTTACACGCATTGACCGTGGATCTACACTCCACTCCTCTTCCATGATTAGTTAACTTATCGTTGAAGTGAAAAAGATACAGTTCAGACATTGTAAGCACATCTAAGATGGTATGTTTAAACGTGGGTTTGAATTTGTGGATGAATTCTGGGTGGCTGGATGAATTAGAAAGACAGCCTTGAACTGTACTTACCCACATAGTGCATGTTGAGCGCCAAGTATTTGTATTGGAAGAGGGGGTTGTTGTTGAGGGTGCTTTTCTGGATCTGCTGGAAGAAGGAGCTCACGTCCCATCGGTAGAGAACATCCAAGAGCATGATGCTGGGCACCCGCAGGCCCACGTTCAGCACAGCTTTGAGGTTATCTTTCACAGCCATGTTTCCTGTTCAGAATTCCTGTGTTAGACTGCACAAAACAGCAGCAGCAGTATGGTTACTGGGACAGCACAAAAAATGATCTTTATTTGCAATACCCATCACATGAATGGCTTTTGCAACTCAGAAAAATCACGTCGTCATTAAATACAGCTTGAAATAACCCCTGGAAACCAAGTTGGGTTAATGCTCTAGGTATATCTTTTCTATTTTTTTTCTGTAAATGCAGAGCTGAACAGAAAGGTTAACAAGCAGAAACATCTGATTGCACAGCACAAGAACAGAATGCGGGACCCTATGCCCAAAGCAAAATCCTGCATAAATGTTTTATTTTATTCCTCCCTGATATCTTCTGGTAGCTGGCAGTTCTCTGAATGGCTGTAGGCCTAATATCTGAGAATCACCTGATCGAAAATCACTTCAAACCCTGACACACAAGGTAAAAGGTTGGTGTAACAACCCCACACTCCTAGGGAGTGTAGACCTAAATTGGGAATGGTTATACTGAATTGAAATGTTCAACTGCTTCAGTGCTTGTCAAAGTCAAGATCAGATTTTAATACAGCAAGCTTGCGTAGGTGAATATTGGTCTTAGGAAACTAGATCTGGGAACAGAAACAGTCAAACGTATGTCAAAAAAAGGACATAAACAGAAGCAAAGATGATACAGCAAGTTACAGCTGAACTCTTGTGAAATGTCATGATCTTCTGCTTTCCTTTTAATGAAGCCTAACTCACAGGGCCTGAAAGATTTATTTCCACAAATTACACGGATTCAATTTCTGTTAAAGCAGTTTAAAAAGTAAGAGCGTGACTTATTTCAATAAGTCACCAATACATTGTCACCTGTTCCCGAACAAAAAAAAAATAGTGTTAACGTAAATGTAAATATGAAAAGATTGTTTTGCTACAATAATTCTTGATTAAACTACACATACTACAGCAATACATTTCGAGCAAGCAAAATTAACATCTACTGCACATCACTGTGATCCCAGAACTGCTATATCCATCATCCAGGGAGCACCACAGCATACCTTTAGCCTAGCCCTAGCCCACACCACAGACACACACAAACAACAACCCAATTCTTTGTTTACTTCCCATATAGCACTTATGTATGTGACAGATTAGCACATTTCTATTAATCATAACACACCGTAGAATAAAATGACAAGCATTTCAACAGACTGTACTTTATTGCACTAGGTGATCATTTTCTGTATTGCCTATTTGTGGTGCAATTGTTATTACTATAACTTTAAATTCATATTTTCAAAATCAATTTCAGCAAAAGAAACACGGTTTTATACTAAAGACACCAGTTATATTGCAGCAAGGAAATTAGTGTGTCCCTTACATACATGTTAATTCATTAGCTCAGTAGTTATTTTGAGATAGGTTTGGCGTTGAGTAATTTAAGGTTAAGTAATGTAGAGAATATTTATTTAAAAAAAAAAGGTTTTCCTTCTAAACAGTATTTCCTAAACGTTCTGTATTAGAAGTGAAGGTCATATTTGTTTAGTTGAGTCTTTATTCGCCGCTTTAACGAAAACATTTCCTGCCACTTTAGGCTTGGCGCACTTTCTCCAAATGTATATTTGAGAACTCAGCTACAGTGAGACTTTCAGTTCGGCATCACACACAAACGCACAGTACAGTGGGCCCAGCCTAAATTGGGATTCATGCTTAAATGGGATACAACTCAGGGAGACAGTTCTTCTCAGCGGTATGTATGTCGTTTAATTGGGATAAAGTGTTTACAAATGATGCACAGATACCGCTTAGCTGAGCAAGTTAGGTTCGCGTAGCACAACGTACCAAGTACGTGATTACGCTTGGACTTGCGTATGCCACGTTGAACTCAAGAGCTGCTGCTCCTGAGGTTTCTCAGGCTGCAAAGAAAGTTGGCGTGTCAACATCGCAAGTGCCTCGCCTTGTGTTAAGACGAGATTTATTTTAATTATTTATTTCATATAGGAAAAAAAAAAAAAAAAAAAAAAAAACGATTAATTTGGTTTAGGAATAAAACAAAAAAAACTCGACTCGTACTTTAAAATTGTGTATTTAACATTTAATCGTGATATGATTTCATTATTTTTTTTTCATTTTATATTTTATATATTATATATATATATATATATATATATATATATATATTATGGTCGTCGTCGTCGTTTAATTGTGACAGTCCCGATAAAGCGGCGCCGACTGTACTCAATATTTGTGCGGTACATTTAATTTTATAAACAACCGTGTTGCCGAGTAGTTTCGAAGGGGCACCAAAATATTTTCATTTATCCATTATGAGGTATGGTAAATAAGTACAACTATTTGTTCTCTCAAATAAATAAATACACAAATACCGGAAACTAGTTTAAACATTCACAGACACAGGGCCAACCATAAATATAATAGGCCGCGAAAATTGTATTATTTGGGTATCTCACTTTGACATACGGTTATATTTCAGTAATACAAAATGCAAGCCAGGCCTAAATAAAGCACGCAATCGATAAAGCATGCAGGAATGTGTTCAAACGTGTTAAATGGCTGCGTATGTACAGTGGTACTGTATTATATTAAAACAACATCATGACGGGTCCCATTGATAACTTACCTCCCCTGGTAACAAACGCGCCATACAAAGTGCTAGGTCTGCTATGATTAATTATTTTCCGATGATGATGCTGCACGCTGCAGGCAGCGCTCAACATGCTCCGACTAGGCGATGAACTGCAGTAACCTCAACCTCATTTAAAAATGCATTAATGCTTGCAATTACTGTAAACTCGTTACTTCACACGGGCTATTTTACATTACAAAGACCGACCACGGGGCACAAGCAATATACATCATACACTATGCATGACTTAATTACTGCAACATTTTAATCGGGCAAAAAAAAGCCTGTCTGACTCGAGTGAATAATAAATAAATACAAAATGAATAAATAAAAAAAAAAAAACTCCCGTGCAAGTAACAACGCACTCAGTACTGCCATAAAACAGGATTTAGTTCTACACAGAGAAACTAATAAATTATATATAAATTAAACAGATTTTTAATCTCGCATTCACGATTGTAATAAAGCTAAAAAAAAAAAAAAACGCAAAGACTAAGAGGAAATATGCGCGAGCATACAGCTCTGCCACACAATAAAACAACTAATGCTGGTACTTCTTCAAAAGAAAATAAAAAACAAACCACCTACACTGTACAGACTCACTTTTATGCGTTTCTTTGTAATTCATAAAGCTTCTCCGGTCGAAAATCAACCATTTTAACTTGGGTCAGCCCAGGTTAGCGGTTTCAATGTTGTTAATTCCACGGAGGTAGAAATGCATGAACTGAATCATTTCAACCAACAGCCATTACTGAGTCTAGAACACTCACGTAATTACTGCGCATGTGCAGTGCTCCAAAAGCATGCCCGACCTCTCACGTTTACATAGCACAAGCTTTCCGAATATTAAATATTTGCAATGCTAGAATATTCCGAATGCTCTGTATACATGTAGGCGGAATTATTTTACTCCTTTCATATTCTGCATTTACAAGGTAAACGGAATATTCATTTTTAGGCAATAGTTTGCATTGTGTAGATACTTCGTGGGTCTTAACCAAACAAAGAAAAGACAAGGAGGCGAAGACGAAAGGGTTGTAATCAGCTTGATTATGTATGTGATTAATAGTGGGTGGGTTCTCCTTTCAGAAACACAGCATAGTTTTCATGTAGTCGCTTGTTAGATGTTTGAACGCCCCCGCGCCTAATAAAATGCAGATGTGTCGTAAAACTGCACGCTGTAAGCTCTAGGCAAGTAAGACGTAGCGTACTGGTAATATTGTTTAGTTTCCTTTGGAGTTAGTGCCTCACAATCACCTCCATTTTGCAGTGAAATATAATGACCAGGTGACGTCTGTTGTATTTAAATTTTTATTGCATAGTTTATCCTTTGTCAAAATGCAAACCTTGTTCATTGTACCTTTAGGACAGCAACCATCCTCTTGAATCCAGCCACTAGGTGGCCTTTTTAATTTATTTTCTAGTCATAAAAGGTATTTAAGTCCAAGGTTTATTTGGAATCTAGCAGAACATACTTTTATTTCCACCACACTTCTTAATGAGACAGCTTTACTGTTTGTTCTTTTGTCCACACCACACTGGCACCAGACTAAATGAACAGAATTATAAACTTGTGTTATGCTGTGCTGTATTGTGATAATGCCTAGGAATTGAATTACGTTACCATGACATTTTCTGACAGAATATTCCTGATTGATGTGTTAGGGTTTTAGTTTGCAGAAGATAAATGTGAATATCCTTACTTATAGCCGGATATTTTGCAAGGAATGCAGCTTTTCCTGAAGTTTAAGTATAAAATGGGCCAGGTATGGACACTATCTCATATTCTATTTTTTTTTTCTTTCTTTTTTTAATGTTTTCTTTGAAAATGTACTTGGGTTAGAAATACAGAACTGTAATCTGGATCAGTATAGAAGTACTATGGTTTCACAAAGCACCGCTAGAACATAGCAGGTTGTTAGCTAGCAAGCTCTTATTTTTTACTTGATTTTTAACTAATTCAAAAAACAATATTTTAAGATAGAACGATAAAGTTTAGTAGCAATCCACGCCGTAATTATATATAATTATCTATATGATTAAAGCGCGCACACACACACATACATATATATATATATATATATATATATATATATATATATATATATATATATATATATATGGAAGTGAATTGGATTTAGCAGACTGTTACCTAGAACTGTTTTGTGAAACTAGCCCCACACTTTTCTGGTCTATCATCAACATGCTATTTTAAATGAACATCTTCATTAAATACATTTTTCATGGTAAAACAAAGAAGAGGTTCTATTGCTTACATTAGGCAGCCCAGAGATAGCAAAACACACCACTGGTTTACATGCTGGCCAGTGTTTTGGCTTTACTGAAGCCAAGCTCCATGTAAAAAAAGTTTTTTTTGACCTTGCTGTGTTGTTGCTGATATTCTTCAGCTTTCTTTTTTAATCTGTCCCAGACATGTTTATTGCACAAACCTCTCTGCCACTTGGTGCAACTAGTGGAAAACATTAGTTAAGATAATTGTGGAATTACAGACCTGTGTCAAAATTCACTTAAATATTAACAAAACAAAAAAAGTGATTTTATAACCTTCTTGACATAAACGTTGTCCAGTTTCAGTCACCTGAAGCAGAGAGGTGTGGCTGGTTTGAACACTGCCAACAGTACCTTTTTGGTAGAAATTCAGCAGGCAAACATGGACAGATGGTGACATGCATTTCATTTTTCAACGGGCTTTCTAATTTGCAAGTTTAGTTTTTACTATCTAGGGGAAATTTGCATTTTAATTAAATGATAAATGCACTATTTAATTGTGATTACTTTATGTAACATCTTTATTTTTTATGCAAGTCTTTCTAGCAGGGTGTTTAAAAATGAAGAGAGGATGGATATTGCTATAAAACGACTGTCAAAGAAACTGCTCAAACAGCTGTACTTGCACACACTAGGGTCTGTGCAGACTGGTTGAGTGTTTTAATGTTATACTCTGGAGCAACTGTGGTACAGTGTCAGGCAAGAGACTGTCCGCTGCTGCACTCGCTTTTTAATATTCATAACGCTGCCAATGGAATTATGCTTGCAGGAGCCTGTCTGATTCTCCTGTGGTTTGGAAATCCTCTTCTACATTTCATTGACATTCTGGCACATGTACAGGACAAGCACACCCCAGTTTATTCATCAGCATTACAGAGATGCATTTCACTCCACAATCCAGGTGTTCATTTATTCATTACATCTATATAAGGGCAGCTGGCTCTTTGAGCTAATATATATATATATATATATATATATATATATATATATATATATATATATATATATATATATATATATTAGCTTGAATACTTTATCAGTTCTGGTATCTTTTTAAAATACAAGCAGTAAAGCACATCTTTAATTCCTGTTTTATTTTCTTTTATTCCTGTATTTATGCAGTACAATACATATCAGCTGTTTAAACCTGCATTGTACATGTGGCTTGTTTGTTAGGAGCACAATATATGTACTGTACGTGTGACTTATTTTGTTGTTTTTCACTACATAAAACATTATTTTGTATTTATTTATTGAAGGAAACACAAGTCTAGAAAGCTTAGAAAAGGTACTGTATATATTGAAACACAAACTAAGCATCCTGAACTTGCAAAGCAGTACAGTAACTAAAAAAAAACCCTACGCCACCTAACATTAAGTGGACTGGTGTGATGAATTCTTAACTGCTCCCCTGGCAGGGTGTCAATACGATCTGGCCTGGTTGCTCACTAGAGCAGTCCACTGTGGGCAGAGGAATCGAGCCTGACAAAGCAGGACTGGGTGAATCACCATAAAGACAGAATAGCTTTTTGTTTCTGGATTTCCATTTCGTACAAGGTGGTTGTAAGGACTACTGTATACTGTAGCATCTACATCAATAAAAGAACATTGTGTTGTCACTTTCTTGGTTTGTGGGCCTCCATGACATTAATCACCATGACTAATGAATGGACTGTTACCCAATTCATCCAAAGAAAAGCAGCAGCTTTGTGTCACAGACTTTCTCTCTTTCAAAGTCTAATGTGCTCGTTTTTATGAGCCCCTGTTATTTGATATGTATCCCTTTGAAGTGCCACTCACGGAGATTAAGATTACATCCACAGTGAAAGCTTCTTTAATTCTGACTAAATGAAAGGTCTGGCGATCAGAATAAACAAATGTCTGTCAAGGTCAAGTATTGATAGCCCTGTTGTTGCTTTTATAAAGAACCTTTGATGACGTAGTTTAGTGTAATGAAAAACAAGTTATATCTTATATCAAATATATTCACAAATGAAATCTGTAATATGTCATATTTAAAATGTTCGATTTTTACACATTGCTATTAAAGACTGGTGCGCCATGCTATGTGTCAATGGTAGATTCTGTGGGGGGAGACAGCTCCCTCAGATGGCCAGAACTGTCAGTGCACCCACAGGAAGTTGAAACCTAAGGGCGTTTGGTAACACAGGAGAGCATCACTGGGAGACAGGAAGAAACTGCTGAGTAATTAGCACCAAGTGTTTTTACGCTGAAATAATTAATTAATTAAGAGTTAAATTATCAACACGGTGCACCATACACCCGGGAGGGCCTTGGTGAAATTCGCTGGTTGTTGCAATCGATAGGTATGCATATACAACTGTTTGAATCGTATTTTACTAAACGGGCCCTGCCTGCAGCAATGGTAGTGCATCGCTGTTTAGCAATCTGAGATCAATTGTACAGCGTTTGTTTATTTACACATGTTCATTCTCTGTTTAATACTTGGATGTGGGCTGGATGCTGCCCAAATAAGAAATCAAAATGAATGTCCATTGCAAAACGTTTTATATCTGTATTTTTAGAGAAAGCTTTTCGGGCACCGGTTTACCTGCAGGTAAATACGTAGAGAAGCAGTTCTGTATTATTGATGCTGGTGTATATCGTTAAATTGCATGTGAGATGTTGTCGATCGAATGATAATGGTATCGGCATTTGATAACGTTGTTTTATTTAAACGCAGCCACACACAAAGTTTAAGGAGGGGCTGTGAAAAAAAATACAGTGCGGTGTGGCTTCCATTGTTGTTAACAAATACGCCCACTGTATAACACTTGTACCAGACTGCCTATGTCAAGGTTTGAATTTAAACATCCTGAAAAAATGTACATTATATGCATTTTAATAATAGATACTTACATAACCGGCATTGTTTCATCGCTTCGTGTCGTAGGCTATTTCAGACAGGGTTACAGGTTTTGAAAACGGTATGTTGCAGGAACACATTTTAAACTAACCAAAAAAAAAGTTGGTGCTTAACTTGGCATAGCCGAATTCAAATCAGAATGAAGTTCAACATCTACTCTCATGTGATGGAAATAATTAATATATATATATTATATATATATATATATATATATATATATATATATATATATATATATATATATATATATATATATCTATTGTAGATAACAAAATGCCTCCGGAGGTAAAAATTTCCTTAAAGGAAGCTATGGATGTATAAGAGTAGGTCTCCTCAGCGGATGTCTGTATCTGTGATAATAAAATGGGGCGGGCAAGAGTACTCGATAACTACACTGTCGGATGAAGACACAGTGCTGGACCTTAAGCAGTCTATCAAATTCCTAACGGGAGTTCTTCCTGTCAGACAAAAACTATTGGGGCTGAAAGTAAAAGGTAAGAAGCATATAATTAAACTGCTTTACAGGTGTTGACTAATATAGTTACTAGCAGATAGGTATGAAAACGTGTCAGTTTATTTACTGGCATTACTCTAATTAACTGTATGTTGTGAAAATCTATTTTAATCCATATTGCTGCATTCTGTGATAAGGATCATTTGTATCCCTGGGCTATATGTGCACATTTCTTTCAGTATCTGCCTCTTAGACTTGAACATAGGCACAGTATACATGTATACAAGTAATACTGATGCAGTAATAATAATAAAATGTGCTTGTCTGTGTTGCGTATTTCTGCTGTTTCAGGTAAACCTGCAGAAGATGATCTTAAACTGGGCACACTTAAGTTGAAACCGAATACAAAGATCATGATGATGGGGAGCAGAGAGGAGAGCTTGGTAATTATGTTTGAATCCTTTTATTCGACATTATAAATATTGGTAATATAATGTCTAGGCTAGATCTCAGTAATGCATGTAGTATTCTGTACGTTAGGCTTGGCACTTGTATGATTTGAAAGCACAAAACAAGTAATTGTTTTGTAAATGTCATGTTAACAACCAAGTTGCATAGCTGAATGCATCCAACAGTAAAAACAGGTTTCATATGTTTTGAACAGTTTGGTTGTTAGCAGCTGGCAAAACAAAGTTTGTAAGGTGTATAATAGAAAGAGCAAAGGCTGCTTTGCGGCCACTGTCGGCTGTGAGCTGCATATTGTTGAGGGCCTTGGGGATGAAGCTGCTTCTTTGTTATCATGTATTGTGAGAGAAAAGGCTGAAACATGGTGGGTTTTTAAGGGACAGAAACCCAAATTCTGCAGATGCACGCTGTTGAGTCTGCTTTAAAACTACTACTTGCATTAAAACAGTTATTTCAAATTTTACCTTTTTTTTTTTTTTTTTTTTTTTTTTTTTTTTGTAATCCTTAAGGAAGATGTTCTGGCTCCTCCCCCTGAAAATGAAGAAGTTATCAATGATTTTGATATAGAAGAGGAAGTTATAGAAGTAGAAAACAGGTTTGTATTAAATTAGCGCCATGTCTGATTTCTCCAGTGGACTGGAAAATGACTTTTCTACAAACACAGGTTCAGTAATGTAGGCTAATTTATTTTCTCAGTCAATCTAGTAACAAAATGTATCCACAAATTATAGCCCTTTTGTTATTCTTTAAAAATTCTTACTGACTTTATTTTTGTATTTTAGGGAAGAAAACCTGGCAAAAATAGCACGCAGAGTTAAAGAATATAAGGTAGAGGTTTTAAACCCACCTAGAGAAGGCAAAAATCTGCTTGTATTAGATGTGGACTACACCCTGTTTGGTAAGTATTCTTATAGTCATGAACATCTATATTTACAACAAGGTTATTTTTATAAATATTAAAGTTTAATCCCAAACACTTGCCATTTAAACGGAACAAATAACGTTTTAAATAATTTACTGCTCACATGTTACACAGTGCAGTTTGCAGACTATTTCAAAAAATAACTTTTTGAGTTTCTTTCACCTAATTTTTTCCAGACCACAAATCTTGTGCGGAGACTGGGTTAGAGTTAATGAGACCGTATCTTCAAGAGTTTCTCACGTCTGCATATGAAGACTATGATATTGTTATCTGGTGTAAGTCTGTTTTAAAAGTGATGATAAAAAAAAAAAATTCTACTCTACACTACACTTGTTAATAATGTGATCTGATGTATACGGTTTCATTTTATAGCTGCTACCAGCATGAAGTGGATTGAAGCTAAAATGAAAGTAAGTTTTCACTGATTGGATTTAATTATCTACTTGAATAGACCCATACTTTTGAAGGCTTTAATTTATAAAAATACTAGTTTTTAGAGTTATAATCTAACTCGCCAACATTTCAATCTTTCTAGTAATGATACTAGTTCAGAATGAGTATAATATTGTATTTCCATGTCATACAAAATAGTGCTTGGTTTATTTATTGCAAGAACACATGTGCTGTGTTGAGTGCATGCAACAGATGGCACTGCTGTGCCTGTTTTGGCAGTCGTACATTGAGATCAGTGAAAATGTACATATTCTAAAATCTGTGTATTGTTTTTCAGGAGCTGGGAGTGACAAACAACCCAAACTACAAGATAACATTCATGCTAGACAGTGCTGCTATGATCACTGTGCATACCCCTAAAAGAGGTGTGGTGGAGGTGGGTAACATTTACAGGTCACTGTTTAAAACACAAGCTATTGCCTTAATGTTTCCATCAGGTAACCCAATCTCTATACAGCGAGTTTGTCCACACCTAGCAATACATTTCAATTTGCTGTATTGTTTGAAACATCTCCTGTCATTTCACAACATTTTCACTACTTTTAAATTGTTGCCGACTATACGCTACCAATCGCTGTAAAATAAGTAAGTGAAAAGATTGCTAAATGTTTTATTATTCTTTAGGTTAAGCCTCTGGGTGTAATATGGGGCAAGTATGCAGAGTTCTATAACAAGAAAAATACTATCATGTTTGATGATATTGGAAGGAACTTTCTGATGAATCCACAGAATGGACTAAAGGTAAGAGCTCTAGAAGTCAAACCAGCTGCATGTGTATTACCCTTTTTATATCGGTATATCTTTCTTTTCTAAGAAGCCATGAACTAGAAAATAAGAGGAGTGTTTTGAGTGCTATTTATGTTCTGTCTTTTGTAACTATCAACATATTTTGCTCTGAAGCCGTCTTATTTGATTAAAAATGTATTCAATTCTATTCCTTCAATATTTAATAAGTATACAACTGAAAACAAATTTAGTACTTTGTTTTCTGTAATTTATTTTTACGGAATTGGACATTCAGGGAACAGCAGTTTTATTTAATGTGCAGTGAAATATGACCATTATTTAAAAATTCAGATTTCTCCTTTAATTGCAGTAAAAGTGATCCGTGCTCAGAGATTTAAGTGTGTTTTTTTCCCCTTTTAGATTAAACCCTTTATGAAAGCACATTTAAACCGAGAAAAAGACAAGGAGCTTCTCAAGCTGTCCCAGTATCTCAAAGAAATTGCAAAGCTTGAGAATTTCTCAGAGCTCAACCACAAGCACTGGGAGAGGTGAGGAGGCGTTCCATCTATTGTAACACTAGTCTAGCTAACTGAAGATTTTCTGATACAACTGCGATGCAAGGGTTAGTCGGTACCAGTAATTCAAATGGTTTTGCACCAGAGACACATGGTCAGAGTGGGAGTTTTTGTTTGCAACGTAACTGATCTAGTGATGGCAGAATCGTTTTAACTGGAAGATAGATTTCAGTTTCACTTGGACTTTATGTTTTAGCATGGTGACGTGTGTAAATAAATGCTAGAAAGGTGATGTATTGTCAATCTAGGCTATATAGAGAAATCTACTCATGGGAACATCCAAATGTTCTCGTAGGTTTAAGACTATATACATTTTAATACAAGTGTAACTGAATTATTGATTTTATTCACAGGTATCTTTCAAAGAAGCAGAGCCAATAGAACTTATCAGAGATGATGCTGTTGTGGACCTTTCCTTACAGGGAGTAGTGCTGGACACTGAAGAAAATGCCCAAGCTACTACTCTTTCATTACTCCTCATGCAGGATTCTCTGCTGTACAGGAATACAAGCAGGGACACTTTTTTTTCTTTTTTTTTTTTTTAAATCAGACACAGATCCTGAAGGATTTTCTCCCTATATGGTTTTCATTAATCTGGACAATATCAGCAATGCAACGCAAACCTGCCTGTATATTATGGTTACAGGTAACAAAACATATTTGCATCCTAATACATTGATACTGTTCACCAGTGTAAAGACATCATTATGTGCCCAAAGGAAATCTCCCTGACAGAGAGACGCACACATGCGCTGAAGTACTTAAAATACAGTAAGATGGTATAAAGTTATCAATTATACAGACTTATGTATATCTCTTAATGGCTTTATTGGTAATCTAAAAATGCGTTGTCTTGACAAGTCTGCAAAGATTTTCTACTAGTAGTTGTTGCCAGCTGATGATACAATTTTTATATATATATATATATATATATATATATATATATATACACACACACACACACACACACACACACACACACACAATTATTGTTACACTGTTTCCATTTTGCAAGTGGAATTCACCCAGTAATGACATTGGAATTGAAAGCCAATTTTACTCGTACTTTGGGTCAATATATTTATCAGTAAAGAATGAAGCAATAAGCTTTGAAGGGTTTGTAGTCGTGACTGAGTTTAGAGTATGGAGTTCTGTTAAAATAGACGTATGAATCGGTCAGATGGCGGATCAGGGTTGTGTCATTTTAAAGATGAGCGATATCAAGTAATGAGATGGTTTATTTCAAGAGTAGCACTGTGTCTGGTTCAGGTTTCATTTATTATTGGTTTACAAATGTTAATTTCTAAATCTCTGTGTTTTTTTTTTTTTTTTTTTTTTTTTTTTCTGTTGCCAAGTTTGAGTTTATTAAAATAATAATAGGAGTTGGTCTATTTTTGTAAGACCACACAAACATCAGATTCCAGCAGATACTCTAATGATATGTGGTCAAGAATTAAACTGTTGTCATATTTGCAAAAGAACCCCTGGAAACTAGGGATATCTGGGACATTTTAGTGTTAGAAAGAGGGTCCCGTAGCCAGCGTCCTGTCCATTTACTGCCCCCATCTCCTAGCCTCTGTATTCACCTTGATAGCACACCTCATGATGGGTTGACTCTGGGCAAGTACATTTCTGTCAGTATTGTAACCTGTCCAGGCACATCCTTCCTAGGCTAGGAAGACACACTGGGCTGTTGCTGCTCAAAAAGCAGTTATGGCTAAATACAGCTATGGCCAAAAGTTTTGCATCACCCTAGGATTTAAAAAAAAAAAAAAAAAGATTTTCATGTCACATTTTGAAATGTCACATTTTTATATTTTGGCCAGTATATGGAAAAATACAATGTGGTATGTGATTCACAATGTTAATGTAACATTGTTCAGCAGGCTTAATTAGACTTATGAATCAAAATTGGATACAGTTCTATAGGGTGATGCAAAATGTTTAGCCATAGCTGTATATCCATGTGCATCTACTGGCCCGCTTGTGCATTTTCTGGTTTAAATGTCCGGTACTTGGCTAATCCTGTTAGGCGGGATGCTGAACTGTACTGTATGTTCTTTTGGTGTAATTAAATGATTTACATGAGCATCTTTCATCCGTAATGTTAAACATTCAATCACAATATCTAAATAACCCTTAACAAAATGCCTTGGAACAGTAGACAAAAAAAGCATAGTAATTGGACTAAGGTGTTTTGTTTGTTTGTTTTTAATGTCAGCAAAGCTGCTATTTCCCTTATAAACAAGTCTTTCATGTTGTAGGTTTTTTGTGGTTTGTGTGTGTGTGTGTGTGTCATATATATATATATATATATATATATATATATATATATATATATATATATATATATATATATATATATATATATAATTATATAAATTAGTGTTTAGAATATGTCTAATGATAGATTTCCAAGAAGTGCTAATCTTGGATATGCCATGTGCTTACATAAAGAATTGGTAACTTGCAACGCCCTGTGACTGACTATTGCTCAGGCATGTCTCCATGTTGTTTTGCGTTATCTGCTGTCTGATGAAATAGAAACGTGTGTGTTCAGATTCCTAAAGGGAACAGATGGTAAGTGTAAATAGTAGATGAGCCTTTTTAAGTAAAATGTCTTGTGTTACATTATTGAATAACAACGCTCGCAATTGCGAGGTGCAGCTCTCTCGTAACCAAACGATGTAGAAATAGTTTGAAAGCAGAAATCTTTTTTTTTTAACAATAGTAGATAAAAGAACAAACACGTCAGTACAGTGTTATTGTACCAAGCAGGTAACGGTACATTTATTAGTTCTCTTTAGTAGATCTTTATCAACCCATGATTGCTAGTGACTAGTATGGTGAAAAATACATCATTTTCTAAATTTGCAGCTCTTTGTTTCAAACTGTAGACTGATTGATTTGATATGTTGAAATTTTTTTTAAGTAGTTTTGGTATTCCATTATTAGTCTTACTTTTTTGAGGAACCTTAAATGCCCTAGATTTCAAGAGCATTTTGAAAACAGCTGTAAGGCATTCAAGTTTTTAGAATCATCTTACCTGTTGGCACACATTACAGATTTTTAACAGCAGACATGTTGCTGCTTGAAAATATTCTGCACTGCATTTTATATGAAGTTATACTTCATGCTTGTGAGTCAGCATTTTGCGAAGATCTATATAAACTGTACTCTTATTTTAACCATAAGTGATTTACAAGCTTTAAAAAGATACTGGCCATTTCGTTTGCTATAGATCTTACATTTTTGCCCCAACGTAAAACTATATTTTGTGGGTGAAGGTGTTGAATAGCTTTATTTGACTACACTGGAATCTGCTGTTTTCTAAATCAGCATTGTCATCAGTACGCTTTTCACTGGCCACCTTTCTGTTAAGTTCAACCTTTCATTTCTTAACTGTAAGACAACTGTGACCCACTGTCTTATCCTGACTGCTCTGCAGTGGTACTGAAGGTAATAAATTATGAAAACTATGAAAACTACAAGACATTATTTAGGCATGCTGAGGTAATATCTCCCATACTTGTGTTACTGCAGAAGTCTTGATATGTAAAAAAAAAAAAAAAAAAACTTAGTTGTATGTGATAACATTTAGTGAAGCCAGAAACTCCCACATTACTTTTTCATTGTATTCTAATAGTTGTCAATTAAATCATAGCTATTGTGTCTGTATCCCACATGTAGTTATTTTGGCAGGCAAAGTGACACTGTGGTAATGTGCACCGTGTCTAAATGATGGCTACCGGCGAAATTGACCACAAAAGTCCTTTTACAGTGATGCTATTAATCACACAAGGGGAGTTATTGTTAGAACCACAGCAAGGTATTTTGCTTTGACAGAGAAGACATATGTTGCCATTGATTTACAAAGGTAAGGTTACCCATGTAGTATAGAATTTGGAGTACTGCTGCCATCAAAGCTACTGAGCGCAAACATCTGTTTATACAGCATGGGTTCTCATAGATAAGAGGGCTTTTTGAAATTGTGAAGGAAATCGCTCATCGGGGTTGATCAACGATCAAGAGATGCAATAATGCCCTTTTAATTGGCAGTAGCATATTGAAGTTAAAGGTCATGAGGATGTTTCACAATACTGACCGCTTCATGACAGGGTGATTGCATAACTGAAGGCCGTTCACTTAAGTATCGAGCTGTCCATGTTTACATAATTTTACACACTCAATAAAAGAAATTGCTTAGTGTGCCACTCATTGCTGCAGGGAATAGATCTGAATTTCGGCTTCAGCATTTCAGTTAAGGGACCTCGGTTTACAGATGGTATGCAGCTGCCGCTTACTAATCTAAATCAAGATTATCCAAAGCGAATGGCATGCCGATGTCTACAGTAAAAAGGAACACTTTGATTCCACTACAGCAGAATTAAATCTGTTTGTGACTAAAGTCTACTGTAATGCATTGCGGTGTGTTATATTTGATTTATAACGAGTAGCAACATGTAGTCTTGGCATATGAGCTTTTCATTCAATACATTGAGTACAAAAAACATCAGACACCTTGAAATGCAAAAATTGCCCCCATAAGTCTCTTGTTAGGGTCCGCTCGTGGGGCAACTGGGAAATTCCCAAATTGTGCTTGATTGATCTCATGCATGAAACTCGGTGGATTTCTTAATGGGTGCCTTTAGGAACTGCATAAGATGCTACATAATGCTATAATACCCAACCCCACACTTCAGCATGAGCACTCAATATGACTTGAAACCAAATGATTGACAATCAAGTTTTCAAAATGAATCATTTAGGTAGTGTGAAAGATACAGGTCAAGCAAGGGTCGCTTTTACTCCAGTATTTACTAAAGTTCTATATTAATCATTATTACCACAATCCTATTTATTTTGTTAAATTATGTTATATCATAAATAAGTGCTCTTAGAAAACAAACTATTAAAAAACTAGCCTATTCAAAAACTGGATTTCGTAATCGTGATTATTTGTTATCTAGATAAATGTAATCCAGCAGTGATATTTTCTGAAAAACCGGATCAAAATGATCCAGATAAAAGTAATCTCGATCACAAAATACAGGATTACAAAATCTGGATCATTTTGAAAAAAACGGCCCCTGAGGATTAACACAACCATTAACATATTGAGTTCTCCAGGCAAAAAGACAAATTGCCAAAGCCATTAAAGATAAAGGAGATACAGGCAAGGTGGGACGCTGTCATTGGAAACAGACTTTTCAGAAGGCAAGGGGTAGTTTATAGAAAATATTCCCTGATTTGGCCTGTTTTCCGAGACCTGTTGTGGCCTGGTCTCTCATGGGAAAGTAATGTTTTAATGTCTGTTTACGGTTTAAGAAACACTGTTCCTAAAGGAGGTATTGTAGAGTTTGTTTTGTTTTGTAGCCTATACAGAATCACCCAAATACCCTTCTCTCTCATGAAAGCCTTTGGTATCATGGCAACAGGTCTTGCCTCTTAAGTGTTCTCAGGCATTCAGACACATAAGTAAGTCATGAAAACTCCTGGCAAATGCTCACAGTATCAAACCTAAGTATGTGGATTGTTTTGCACACTTTGTACAGCATACCTGTCTGTGGTATGCACTTCACTATGCAAATATAGCAACTAGTGTCAGCTGCTGCAATACCAATTTTTCATCACTGGTAAAACTATTTCAGATTTTCTCTCTCGTTTTTTGGCTTTTAATTATTTTTTAAATAATAATAATAATAATAATAATAATAATAATAATAATAATAATACAAGGTTATAAAACACAACTGAGGCCCTGTAAGAAACCTTTTTATGTTTACACTGTATTGTGATAAACTGATTTCCCTTTTTAATAATTTTTTTTTTTTTTTTTAAATAAATGCTTCAACTTAAATGTTACCCTTAAAGTTTACTCTAAAGTAAAAGCTGCCTCTTATTTTTGTACTAGGGCTATGTCATTTTACATCATATAGATTCAGATTGATATACTAGGAATTTTTGGAGGGTATAAAAGTGCAGGCAGTTATACTATGACTATTTGAACAAAATTAACAAGCCTTGTCAAGTAAGCCCATAAAACAGTTGATGAAATGCCATCCATCTCTCCATTAAGGATAACTGTTAAGACAAATTTGACAGATGGTGCTTCAGGGGAGACAGTCAAGACCGATTCAGAAAACTCACCAGGATTCTAAATGCATCAAGCTGTTCCATAACCTGTGAGCCAATGGAATGAGTAGGTACTAAATGTGAGCTTTTCCTCCAGTGCACAGTTCAAAAAAACTTTCTTATAGGGGTAATATAAACAATGCTTTAAAATGTTTGTTTTGTCTTAAGTCTGTGTTTTAGGCAGTGTGTATACACGACAGGGGATAACTGAATGAATGACCTTGTGCCTAGGGAAACAACACCTTTTGAAATGTCACCTTTCGTTAATTAACTGCTCTCTGTCAAAAAGTAGCCTTTGTTAGCATTTTTACTGCAAGCTGTGTGTTTTACCTAGATCACCCATCATGTCTGTTCAACTTTCAATCCATATTTGTAGAAACTAAACGATTAGACGAGAATCCATAGTGTGCCAGCTGTAATTATGTATGAAGTTGATTTTGAAGGTTCAAATCCTGACCAGTTTACAATTCAAAATTACCTTACATGTCTGGAGGGTGCATAGAGTCACCTTGTTCTGTGTGGACCCACACGCCTGGTCTATCACTTGAGTTGAACATTTCAAATATATTGCTCAAAACAACTGTACAGTGTTACAGTGGTGCTCTCAAGGATCATCATTGCAAAGATGAAATACAGTTACTTTCTTTTTGCTGAAACTATAAAATGATAGGCCTATAGAACTATATGCAACGTTTTAAACTATACATGTACTGTACCAATTTAAAATGAAACATTTTCATTACTATAGAATGATAATGTATTTATAAAATAAATAGATACTCAAATAGATAACAGTGTTAAATTTTAGTAAGGAGTTTTCACTGGAGTACAGAATAGGATATATGTAGAATAAAATTAGATATCCGACAGCAAGATTACAAAAGTCAGCCCAAAGATCCAGTACATACAGGTGGAAGATGTGAAAACAATTTAGAAATGTTACTCAAATAATACCCTCTGTCTGAAAGACTCTTTTACACACACAGAATACAGTTTCAAGACACATATAAGTTACAACTGAAGCTCTTGTTGTAAGTTTTTGTTATCTTTAGTTATCTTGTATAGTGGAACACATGAAATATTCAATTGAAGTCAGAAAAACCCGTTCAGTTATACAATTATCACAGCAGTCAAACTACAAAAATTATACTTTCACTGAAGTTTTCAGTGAAAAACTAGCCCAAATAAAAATAATAAATGTAAAAAGCATTCACATATCAATGTAATTATATAATTTTATATACTGCCTTTAAAATAAACAATATAACACAGTTAAAATATATGAAAAAAAACAAATTCTACATTATTGCAGCTAGCTGAAGTGACTTCTAAACACATGTATCTTTTATTTAGCTACAGTAGCAATATTGCAATTAACGTGTGCACTAAACAGTAATTCACAATTAACTGACAGCTAACATTCAGTGCTATTTATTGCAATAGCTAAACCTTCATTTAAACTCAGATGCATAATATAATAATAAAGTTTGAAGCATTACCAGCACAAGAAACAAGGAATATTGTGTTTAAACTGCCACCTGTCAAATTGATAAATTATATATTTGTCAATATGTCCTCAGCATGAGCGTCATGTTAGAATTTCTACACAATTACAGTATTGACTGCAATGGGCACAATTCAATAAAATGAGAACATGCATGTTTCTTGTATCACAGAAGATGATTTCTTTCAGTTACAAATACAAAAAAATATCCCAAGTTGGCATTTTTATAATAATAATAATAATAATAATAATAATAATAATAATAATGCGATGGAAAGGATTTAATTTTTTTTATCCTGGAAATGTACAACAAAACCTATGAAACATCTCAAACCTGTTTTATACATATAATGGACTGTTAATGGAACTATACAATGCATAAATACATTAACAAATAGATACACAAAGGTTATCAAAATAAACATTACAGTGCATCGTATATAAAAATAATGCAATGTGTTTATAATCTTTTGCGTAATATTTTTGTTCAATTCTTTACAACCATGACCTTAAATATTATACTGAAGCAAATTAAGCCCAGCCCAGGTGTTAAAGATGATGAATTATTCATATTAAACCAGCAATGGAATGTCAATCCAACACCACAGCTGCCAACTCCTGCTACAGATTTTGCAGTCAGAATTTTCTAAACAGAAATGTTTTAGCACACAAGACCATTTAAGGATTGTTTATTTGTCCCAGTTGCTACTCTGCTACTCTGTGTAAAACTATACTCTATAGTTAGTCAACACTTTTTGTGACCAGTTTAACAATCTTTTCAGTGCCCTATAGTGGATGCACTTCTACTCTCAAAACCATTTATTTAAATATTTCATTAGTGCTTTTTTCTTATCAGAAAGGAGGACTTAACCTAAAAAAAGGTACCAAACTAGAAATACACAACTAAAAGTGGTATGAATCAAGTACTGTAGTCTTGGGTTTTGTTCGTTTTGTGGTGGATCCCATATAGTTTGTCTGGTGGGTCAAAATTATTTTCCTTACACAACAGCCGCTTGACTACAACCTCAGTTACACTTCAACAGAAAGGAAGTTTTCTTAACCTGATCATTGACTTTATCCTGTGGAACACGTTCACTGCCAGCAGCTTGACATAAGAAAGACAGGAAAGACAATGCATTAGAGTTTGCATTGTTCAGTACAGGGCACTGCCACAACAATACAACTAAACATATCTTCAGTCATATTCCATCAACTGCTTTTTAGCTCTTATGCATCTTTCCAAGACACTTTCTTAAACTGTATTATTCTGATGTTACTGAGGGGAGCATAATAGTACATAAATAGTAATAAAACAACATATTGACAATGTGACAATGTAGCGTAAAACATATGCATAAAAACAAAGGCATATTAAGCGCTCATGCTTTACTTGCTACCCATTAATAGGACTGAATTATGCACGTCACAAATGTCAAACCAGCTGTTTGAGACTTTGTTTTGTTGGAGAAGTCCGTTGAAGGGATAGGAGGGATTGCGTATCCTATCGTTGTCCGTTACTACCTTCCAGTACAGCGTGTCCTTGATAAAATAGATGGAATTGGTTGTATAAGAGTAATAGACAGAGTCTATATTCCCAATTGGATGATCTCCAGGAGTCGTAGCAGGGAACACATCAACGATCTGCTTTGGGTATCCACTGAGCTTCTGTTTCAGGTCAACACTGAATGCTGTCACCTTAACAGAGAGAAGACAAAAGCTGGATCATTTAGTGGCAGTCTTGAAGGAACTCAAGCCAATGTATCAACAGCCTTATGTCATTATACAATACTTATAAAAATACTTATAGAAATATGAGCTTCTTATGTTGTTATCTGTTAGGGGCATGGTAAGAACACAACACGGTTTCACCCTATTCTGTGATAATGCAAGGTTTAAGGATATTAAATCCTATTTTTGGTTCATTTATTTCTTAAAAATTTTACCAGACTTTAGGGGTCTCAGTGATTGGGATCAGGTCACAAACCTTTGACAATAAGTGTCTCAAACTGAGGTGAAAACAGTGAAGGCAAGGTAGAAAATAATTGTGGCTGAAATCACTTCTGCTTTCAGGTACTGCTACCGTTTTCCTTTTTATTCTGTTGGGATTCTTAGCACCACATAGTGGCCGACTTTGGTAACTGAACTATGTATTGAGAAAGTCAAAGTTTCTCCTAATGGGAAACATTTTGCATTGCTCTGTTATATGGGTTTATGATCAGGTTGATGAGAGTCCACACCACAATCCACCATGTCATTGTCCTAATTCCCACTACCAGTCTCAAAAAAGAGAAGGGATGAGCATGGAGACTGAACTGCTCTCTCTGTTCCTGAGCAGGTCACTCCAGGATTGAGGCATGCTTGTCGGGCAATGTGGGAATGCTATCCCTGCCAATCCAGACCTATCCATCAGCACAAACATTCACTGCCTAGATAAATAAAGCAGATCCTACTTACTTGGGATCCCCTGAAGAAGTAAATGTTGCGATCCCTTTTATCGAAGAACCCAGTGTCTATTGGGCTGGGAGCTCCTGGGAAGCCCTCAGAAATCAGCTTGGGATATCTGACTCCTTCAGGATCTTCAGTGAAGATCATGTCATTGTCAGGGTCATAGCGCCAATACTGAGTACCTGCAGGACACCAAAGCAGCACCACATTCATTTCCACAGTCCCTTCACATGTTTCTATTCTTTTGGGTTAAAAATGCCTTTAATGCAATAAACAATCAGTATAGTGCACCATTTACATATTGTAGCTTAATACTTAATAAAGATGGAATGATGACTTTGGATCATCTTAGAATGTAGCTTCAGTTTTGTTATCTGGATGTACCTTTGAAAAAGTACTGGGCATTTATGTTCCAGGTCCAGATATGAATAAAGGCATCAATGTCGGAGCTGGGGATACCCCTCCAGCCAATGTTGACAGGGAATGGGTCTCCATAGCGTGTCCTGTTACTTCTGTTTTCATACATCCAGTACCAGCTGGACCTGAAGAAGTAGGTGTTGAATCGGTAGATCCAATCTCCAGTCGTACTCTTCTCTCTTCGAACCCAGTCGAAGACTGTGTTAAAGGGACCTTGGCAAATACCTGGAGAATGAATGTACATTTAATCGCCAACACAAACGATGGCTGACTATGCATTGTGCTGTACGTTACATAATGCGGCCCTCATTGTTAAAATGTATGAACATTTTTTTTTTTTACTTTATGCAAATCTGAATCATATGATGCGACGAAAGGATTAAGGATGTTCTTTTCCAAGCTGACATGAAACAAACTGTTGCTGCTGAGGTGGATTTTTTTAGTTCATAGTGTTAGTTAATTTTTTAGCTAAGGATGACCCAGTTGTCTGCTGTAGTATGTTATCAATAGAACCTATTAATCGACCCTATAATGTTTTGTATGGGTGAGAATGACTGTGTATCACATGTGTCTGAAAAAAAGGGAAACTCCGCCATTCTCAAGAAATGAGAGAGAACAGTGAAAATAAAGACTTCGTTCTCTGTTTCTTTTCGGAAAAGTGTCATTATAATAAAGAGTATTCTTTGTGTCCTTAAGAGAGGGTGAGACAGGGTGGGGGCATTTAATATAATTCAAATACTTTCATTGTGATGTCAGAAGTGTATTCTTTGAGGGGGTGGGGACAGTAAATATAGGATGTTTTGAGGATCTGGGGATGCTGCAATAGAATAAGTCAAGAACTAGTATCTGCCACAGAGGAAATATATTTGTTGTAGTTTAGTGCTACACCTGCCTCATTTACATATATTTCTACAGGATAACTTACCATACAGGGCCTGCATCTCCTTTCTGTCTAGCCAGTTTATTTCCACATGATTGTCTTGTGGAATATAATTAGGCTGCATTACCGATCCAGTGCGGTACTTGTGTGGCAACCCCAGAGCGTGTCCGATTTCATGTACTGCCACCTGACAGGGAGGGGACAAGCTTGTGTCACTCCAAAAGAGCAAACTGGCATGCTTCCTAAATGGATATGTTTCCTGTTTTATAATCAGAAATAGTTCTCAAAACCGCTGTGTACAGTTCCAGTTCATAATAAGGACCTGGTATTTCACATTTAGTGTACCTATCAGAATTTGTGGATACACTTTAACAATACAGGGTCATTCACATAGTTACTCTTTACTATATGCACTTAGCACACCGTTCTGTGATTGAGAGGATGCAACTATAAACAATAAGATGTTTAACAAAGAGAATTACCCGAGCATACCATTTTGTAATAAGTGCAAGTACTAAATAAGGTAACACAAGTGGAAAAAGTAGGGTAAAGTACCAATGTTTTGAAGTGTAGCCCAATTTGTAAAAAAAAAATTCTCATTACGTTACTGGTTATTACTGTACAAAATGTGACAAAGCAAAGATTGCAAAGATTAATGGGTTAAAGTTTTTCTTTCAAGAAATGACTTAAATGGATAGTAAAGTAGGGAAGTGAAAATCAAAAAACTGATCTAAAGTGGGAGGCTTGTCGAAGCCATTGACCTTTTTTTCTGTTCCTAAAAATCACTTATGTTCTTATCAAGTGAATTACCTTCAGCAGACTGATGCCCTGGTCACTGTTTGTTCCGACAAAATGTTCATCATCGTCAAAGTGAATGTCACCAAGGTACCAGGCATGAGCAAACTCCTGTCCAGCTCCATCGAAGACTTGGGAGCATCCCAGGTGACGTGCTGCAAAACAAGGAATGGGAGCTTGGTTAGCACCTGTGTCAACTGGGGGCACTGCCAGAAGAACAGCAGTGGATTCCTCAGGCATGTTATCAGGTGCCCTGTTCAATGTATTCGCCATGTCCTGAGATGGGAAAACCTTTGTAATGCTGACTCTTTAAACATAGACTGTGATCATCAATGCTAACAGGCTTTCCTCCAAGCAGATCCAGAAGTTTTTTTGCAGAAAGCATGTTGATTACACTGTGTAACAAAAAAAATATTTTTTATTTTTTCATTGTATAGAACATGGCTATTATTCCCCACAAACTTTGCTTTTGTGACCAGGACAGTGATATTTCAAAATATCACTATTTCCAATGGGAAAATGGGCAAATGTGTGTCTTTTCGTTCACATAAAGTCAGAAAAAAACAACATATGAATCTAAATTAACATGTATTTATACTAAAGTAATACAAAGATGACTACAAAAGATTTAGAAGTGAGTAGTTTTTCGAGATTTACAATTATACTGTAAATACAGTTATTTTGTGCTAAGCACAAATACCATGGTTTATCTATAAAAATGTATTCTCCCTCAAAATTTAGGTTTTTCACTAGGTCTTCATACAAAAGCACCTTAAGCTGTTTGGAAAATTAATTTTTATCCAAGAATTTAACAGTTCTGTGAATTATAATTAGGAACCCAGCTCTAATTTCAGTTCTGTTTTGGAAATCAGGGAAAAAGTTAGCTGTGTAAGTGCTACACCTCCTTCCCAGCCAATGTGGTAAGACAGGACTTTCCATGTCACTGAAACAAGGTCATCAATGAGTCTCACGTCATACAGGTTTCTCTGTTTGTACCCCTGAGCGTTGGTAACATGATGCCGGTTGGCACTGATGTGTGTTGCATTTGATTTATCTCTAACAAAATCTGTGTTTCTGTTCAGTTGTAACAGCTGCTTCATTTTCCTTGGATCAGCCAGAGAGGACATGTTATAGTAATTACACTGGAATCTGTTACCAAATGATTTCTTCTGTTAGGACACCTTGCTCAGTTAGTTATGCATAAAATAGTGTGTGTGTGTGCATGTGCATGTGCGTGTGTGTGCATGTGTACTACCAACTGGCTATGTGAATCCTTCGTCTATTGCTGCAGTTTGTAATACAAGAAATAATTTGTCATTTTATTTATCATTTTTTAATTACATTAATGGAATTAATATGGTTCCGCCATAGTATTTCTCAGTGGTTGATGTTAAAGCACATGCCTAAGATACGCTATACTAATATGTCATTTTCATCTCAAAAGCATACCTCTTTTTAGGTGCTGTGGTTTGTAGGTTGCTAACTTTGGTCCCCCTAGATGATTTTGTTATATTCAAGTTCATGTAAATGATAGGGACATTTAGAATAAGCTGCCACAAAAGTTCAGACTGACCAATGTTCTATTGCATGCAGAAAATGTCAAGAGATTAAAGCAGTCCCTTTCCTAACATCTTAGTCGTTGGCTTGCTAATTCCTTTACTCACCTGTGCCGAAGCCAAGTTTGATGTCAATCTCAGAAGAGGAAGAGGTCAGATCCTCTACAAACTGCACGGGTATGACCTCGCTCCACATGCGGAAAGCAAGCCTTAGCACACTCTTCTGCTGTTCAATGGACAGGTGCATGCTATAGCCCTCCTCCATCAGACGCCACTTCAGCGTGGCCTTGCTGAATGCCTGGTTGGTCCTGCTATCTCCAGCCAGGGTGTACACATCGGCCCTTTTCTTCCTGACATGCTCCACCAGCCAGGACAGGAACCTCTTCTCCCGTATAGGTGCCATCTCTGTGTCGCTGGAAGCGAGCTCCGTGGTCGAGTTGGCCTGGGAGGCGGTGGACGTCTCATTTGAAGCTGTTTCATTGGAGCTTGCTTTGTGGTCTGGGACACCACAGCGGGGTCGGTTCATGACTTCCTTGGTTTGCTCATCCAGGACGCCGGTGACCGGAATCCCGTTTTCCCTCTGGAAGCTCTTCAGGGATTCAATGTAGGCTGGGCTTTCGGTCGGTTGCTGTTCTATATCTTCTCCGAACCTAGATGGTGGTTCTCCCTCAGAAATCAGCTCTTTGGGGGCCTGATTCTCATCTATAGGCATGGGGACATTCTCAGAATCTAAATCCTCCCAACCAACAGGTTCGACATAACCATATTTTGTTAGGAATTCCTATAAAAACAAAAGCCAAATTATTAGAAAATTACATTGCAAATTATATCCAATTTACAACAAAAGCATGCTAGATATCTCATAACAATGCACTAATTATACAGTATTGTGCTATTTTAGATGATCTAGCGTGAAACAATTTGACAGCTGATATTCTACAAAATGCCTGATTCATGTGTTGTTATACGATATTTCACCACATTTGCCAGTTTCACAGGCAGTTATAATTTTTGATGATTTATGCTGGGAAATTATACATGTAATGGCTTTTATTCTCGTTGTTCCTCACTGGATCTAAGAGTTCATCTTTACAAGGGTACAAAGGCTTACAAAGAGCTTTGCATTACTCTATTATATAATCAGTTTAAGAATTACAACTGGTGGTAAATGAACAAGACTGAGCACCACTGAACCACTGTTATAACACAACAGTATATCCTTTGCAAAATATCCTGCAATAGAGACCAGGCAGTGTGAAAATAAACTTAGCAGTGCATGGGATTCTGCATTCTTTACTTCTAGTTGAAACATAACATGTTTTTATTAATTTAAAAAGTTGTGCTGTCTTTACACTCCAGAATGAAATTGAAATGACAAAGCCTTACCTGCGCAGACTCGGGTGTCTGAATAAGCTGTGCTTGCCTTGAGGGCAGGTCCTGGATGTCTGAGTGATCTCGGCTGTGAAAGAGCTTTTCGGCCCCTGCATGTCTCACTGTCAGGTAGAAGACCAGGGCTAGGAAGGTTCCAGTGTTTCTATAGGTTAAGGGCTCCATCCTCACTCAGATTACTGACTGGGGCTGAACTAGTCAAGAGGAACACTCAGGCGTGAAGCTGGTGAATCCAAAAGCCCTCAAGTTCTTCTTTAGGGCTTTTGCTTTCTGAGATATCTGGCTGTCAGGCTGCTATGTTTAATACCCCAGAGGAATTCTTTTCTCCTCCCTTTATCTTGTGACGTGTTGAGAGAGAACACCCACCTGGACAGGTTCTGGCTGTTGTCCTAATGAGAATAAAAAATAAATTAATTAAAACTATACCATACCATGCCCATACCATCAATTTATCATGGTTTTACAGTGCTATCGTTTTAGTAGGATTTACTATATCCACCCTATGTTTTATTATTCATTAATAGTATGCCAAAGTAAAAAGAATAATGTTATCTAACCCGAGTGGATAAATAAATAATTGCTGTATGCAACTAGAGAAATTGCAACTGGCACAAGAACAGAGAGTCCTGCAGTAATAATATATCACACGCCAAGAGAGATACAGCTATCACTGATACAACGCTTTACATATTAACACTAATCCAATCTGCTCAGCTGTTTAGCAGTTAGCTATATTATATTTTTACTTCAAGAGATTATAGTGAAGGAAGTCTAAGGAGTTAATGTCCATGTTTTCTGGGTGGGTGCACTGGTGCTTTGGAAGTGTAATGTTTTCATTCACTTCACAATAGCAAGTGAATTTGATAGCCTTGCCTTTGTCCTTATTATGAATTACTTGAACACATATTACTGAACAGCCCTAGGTAAACCCCGGCTAGGTTCGTGACTGCTTGATCTATAAAGGCACAGGCAATTAAGGACATAATGTGTGCGACTTGTTGTTTAATTACAATGAATCACTCCTAGCTTTGGAATGTTTATGCAATTACCCCTGTCAAGTAGCAAATCAGACATCTAAGAACAGTGCACAGCACCTCATTCCATCAAGAAACAGGACAGATGCCTCAATATAAAACACGTGCCTGTATCGAAGACTGTGTGAAAATTTAAGCTGTTACTGCTATCAAACTCCACTTTACATCATATTTGCAAGCATTATTGTAAAGTATTACCATCTCCTATCACTGTAACGTCAAATACTACATGTGAAGCTGGAGAGAATTGATGTCCAGGTCTTGGTTGGATGAATTAGTTCAGGCTATGGGTGGGGAAGCAATAATGTATTCATTCTGTGGTTACCTGATCCCCATTTCATTCATTAGCAAGAAGAGCTCTAATTACTCCTGTACTCAATTCTAATTGCATATCAAATCACAGTGAACAGTTAAACAAAGAGAAACATATTAACTTACGAATACTAGTATCTATCAGTTGGAAACTGCGAAATGTATGTTTCATATACAATTTGTGTGATATTTCCTAAACAGATACTAGAGGACAGATAAAGTCTGAATAGTTCAGAATGCACTAAAGCTAAGGAATAACCCTGTCTGAGAACTTATTTTAGAGGGCATTGATTATTTATAAAAAACCTCACGGTCAATCAGATTGCCAATGAGCTTCTCTCTTTTGAAACATGACAGAATGTTCATTCCAATGTCGCTGCTCTCATTGTTAATCAAGATGGCACTTCTAGATGGAATAGAGGCCTAGTGAATTACAAGGAGGCTGTGCTGGTAGTTATTTTTAGCAAGAATGCCCTTTTCAGCACCAAAATATGTGACGATACAACTTTAAACTTCGGGATAGCCGGTATAACTGATTATTAAACAATCTTCTGTAAAAAAATTTTACAGACACAAATGCTTTTCATTCCAATTGCATTACATAATTACAGCCTTTCACACATACGTTCTACTTGATACTAAAACGGCACTGTATTTTTGAAGAATGGCAGCAACAAATAGTGGTGAAATGGACTTAAAGCCACGTGGAAAATGTCTAAGTTAGTTAATTAAGCAATTTTTGCTAGTTCCTATTTCCTCAACAGAAGATAACATTCATATAACCTCAGAATTGCTGCCAACATGTGACCCCTGCTGTGGGTGCTGCAACTTCGCAGTGTGCCACCAGAGGGCATGTGAAGAATGAAAATGTAAAAGAAGCACTTTCAGATCAAAATTAATCTCATGTTACCATCAGATTATTAGTATTCACAGTGATTTCAAGACACAGGTGAATCTTATTGTGCTGATACTACAAAATCATAGGTTGTCCTTTTATAAATATAAATATCTGGTACCACACTAGGTTAAAATAACTGTAGCTAACCAAATACTTGCATCGCCACCTTGCACATCCTCTCAGAGGCTTCAAGTGTGCTGCCTTAAAAGACACACACGTTTTACCTCACATGTATTTTCAATATAAAACATGCTATCTTGTACTCAACTTGGTTAAATAAATCTGTTTGTCAGCCATGCTTTTAGAGCTTAGAGTTGTCCCACCACTTCACAGGCTTCTTTCCTACTAATAACCAATCAGCTGCTTCCCATATTGACTGACATGCTTTCGACCAGCAACATGCTGTGACCCAGAAGACACTGCGGTGAAATAACACAGGATGTAATGATTCATATGGATGTATTCTGTTAGCGAATATTCCTTTAAAGAAAGCATTCAGTTCAGATGCCTTAACTTCAGCTAGTCTATATTATTTTCCCTCCTAGGTAAATTCACCTCAGCAGTGTTTTTAACATCAAAGCATGTCAGTGAGAAGCATCTACATGGTTATTGAAAAGAATGCATGACACAGGCGGGAGGAAATGATCAAGGTCAGCAAGACTACCTGAAAGTAATATGCAGAGAAAGCTCTTTCTTTAATCTACGATAGTGGCAGGGAGAATGTTTTTGAAATTTCAATACGTGTCAGATTTGACAGAAAGTGCACGACAGGTACAATTCCTGCTATTATTTTGTTAGCTGTAAACACTTTAAGCACCTAATGTAGTGTGTCTCTCATCACCTCTAGGAACACGAGATTCCTGTTTGACGCGCGGAGATCCCGTCCGTCTCGTTACAAGTGCAGGTATTTTCTTCCAGACACGCAAAGGCTATAAAACTAATTGGCAGTTCCTCATCTCTGCCCTCTCCATCAACAACATAAATGCATTTCTGAAAGAGCAATCTCCCCATGTGAATAGTGCAATCCACCACGTCTAATGCAAGTTGCTTGAAAGACAGGGTCCGTTAGGATTAGGAAAACGCTTTATTAGAGTCTCATGAATACGTATTTAATTAATATGCAATTATCCATTTGCTTAAGTTTATTTACATGTTCACATCAATAGATATACCATTCATGTGTGTATCTATCACCTGACTGACATTTTAGCTCAT
Organism: Polyodon spathula; assembly: GCF_017654505.1. Taxonomy (NCBI): domain Eukaryota; kingdom Metazoa; phylum Chordata; class Actinopteri; order Acipenseriformes; family Polyodontidae; genus Polyodon; species Polyodon spathula. The sequence continues at coordinate 6,307,343 of NC_054555.1, read as the reverse complement.
ATGTTGAGTATGTTTCTTGAGACTTGGTAGCACAAAGATGTGTAGTGTTACTGATAGTATTCCATATGTTATCCACACTACCTAAATAATGCATATTTAAACCACATGATTGCCATTCACAATCACATTTTCAAATCATGGTGATCGTATGAATACGGCATTACAAGCTTTACAGTCTTTGTATCTTTTTTCTTTTTTCTTTTACTGGAGCAGGAAATGCACAAATGCACATCTATTGGCTGTTTATTAACATGTAACTAAACTTCAGCAAATGCCTTATTGCATATGAATGAAATACTTGTTTATGACACTCAGAACAAAGTGTTACTGGAAGAGTGTGTACATGAAAGGGCAAAATTGTGAACGTCTCCCCTTCACTTGTTTGTTATTTCTAGTAAAAGGGTAGCACAAAAAGACATTTCCGCATGAGGTGTGTTTTAAGTCTTTCTGTGTTTACAGCCTCTCCAGTATTGGAAACCATGAGCAAACTAATTTGAACCAGCTATGCAGCAGAAATGTTAAGGCTAAAAAAAAGTTCATTTGATCAACTATACTCTACACCACCATTCTGCTGCTGCTGCTGCTGTGAAATGCATTTGTAAAAAAAAAAGACCTTCCATTGATTAAACAATTTATATGTTGAATGAACCTCTCTGGCATTTTCCGACGCCCCAGAGCTGTTCTTGTTTGGCCACATTCCTACTCCACTTGTAAGCCTCAAATCTTAAGAAAAAGCTTTTTAGACATTTTATATTAGGGATATTTGTATTTGTGTGTGTGTGTGTTTGTGTGTATGTGCATGCGTGTGTGCGTGCGTGCGTGCGTGTGTTGGAAATAAGTTAACTGAAGATTAAACATTTCAAGATCTAATATATTTCCACAGAAGTTGTTGTGTTATTTATCCTATTTATGTTCATTGTATCTTTCTAAAATGATCCCTGCTAATTATAGATCCTTACACAGGTAATAATAACACTAAAAGCTGTTTTTATTTCTAGTTTCAAACACCAGAAACAGAGTATACTGTATAATGAATTTGGGTGATTGACGAGAGCTGTTAGTGTCCAGTGAATTTCCATGAACTGGAATAACAGAGTGTGGGTTGCACAGCTCCAGATTAAACACACATAGGAGTGATTTATTTGAGGTTACATGATTTCCATCTAATAGAGCAGCACTGAACTCCAAATAACATCAGCACCCGATAAATCAAACAAACAAAGCAGTAACCTTTAAAATAACACAGTTTCAAAGAGTTATTTCATTGATAGATGTTGCATGTGTATGGAAGCTATATGGGGATAGACTACAGCAGTAAACAGTAAAGATGCTGTGGAACATAGCAAAGCTGGAGTATGATGAAACACGACAGTGACTTCCTAACCGGAAGAAGGCAAGGGCAATAGTATTTCAGCATATATGACGTGCATTTTCTCCGAGGGGAGATTTTCTGACCCCATTATTAACAATAAAAGAAGGTGGAAAGTTTACAGTGTTTAATTATATTCCGCTGCTATTTGGATCAGAAGAGATGTTTCTTATTGGGAAGCCAATTCCTATAGTTATCAAACTACTGCAGCACATTTCCTCTGCTGTTATCTATTACTTTTATACACTTCACTGATGTTGTATTCTGAGTCAGCTTCAGCTCATCGCCATCATTTCTCACTCCACTCTCTACATACTGGTGCTGCTGCTGTTTTAAAAACACAGAGCTGTATTGGAGTACATGGAGAATGTACATTTTTACAGAAGCTTAAAACAGTGTCTTTAGCTCGTTCAGTCAGGTGTCCGTAAAAATATGTATTCAAATTTAATTTAAAGTAGCTAAACCATGTCTATTTTTCACATTGGAATCTGGCCAAAACAGTTGTCTGCTTGACTTGTTTTTCCCCCCATAAATCATATGGACAGCAGTATAGACACATAGTAATGGGAAGATTACACAATTATGATCTACTTCCTCTCTGTTGCTATTTTAACGCAGCATCAAACATGGGACAGTTGTGTGACTGGAATTATTCACATAGTTTTTAACTCATTAACTGGAAAATTTCATGAATATCAAACTATTAATTAAAACAGGTACAGCTTTATGAATAACATCCCATATGATAAACCATCTCATCCAACATTGCCTAACCTGAATTTTGTTAGAAAGAACTAAATTAATTTAAAAAGTGAAAAGCCTGTTCAGCTTATGAAGGCTCATCCCAATCTATTTATAAACCCATCATCCTTGACCATATCATAACCTTTACATAACTGCAAGATATGTTTCCAACTGCTACAATTATTCAGACAATAACACGGCTATAACAGTGCTATAATTGGGATCTGACAAGGCCGGTGCGTCCTTATAGTCTATGCACTGAAACTCAAATGCACATCCATGTCGCAGCTGAAGACAAGTTCCTTATGGCTTTATTTTAATATTCAGAACTCTTACCTTCAGGTTCTGCAGCGTCTCTCTTATTTAAGTTGTAGTTTCCTAGTTTGTGGACGAATAAAGAGCTCTTGAGCTGGAACTGCTGGCCCTGTTGTGGTTGAGAGCTGTTATGAAGACAACATCCTCCACACTCCACCAGCTGACACCTTTCAGAGCAAGGGGTCACTCCCTTGAGCATTCTGCTCCAGCAACTAAGGAGGACTTTTTCACACAGACTACTCAAAAACACTTTAGACTTTAATAAAGCTTTTATAATCTTTTTTTCAATCTTTTTGTGTTTCATGTTAATTAAGTCAAGGGGCATTCAATAATATATATATATATCGTATATATATATCTATATGATATGATAATATATATATATATATATAGATATATATGTAATCTTTTTAGAAAAAAAAATGAAATTTATAAAGGTATCATTCAAGTAAGTACTATATAATATTCAAATAGTCCTCCCCCCCTCCCATCCCCCCCCCCAGCGCCCCCCCCCCCCCCCCCCCCTTTTTTCCCCCCCCCCCCCCCCCACCCCCTCCCACCACCCCCCCCCCCCCACCCCGCCAACACACACATAGGACCGGGTAGCTGCAATATGTTGATTCTCTTCTAGGTGGCTAGAACAAATGCAGAATACAGGTGTTATGTATAAAGTGATGTATAGTATGCCCAACAGGTGGTGATAGCAACGTCATTGGTATTGGACCCCCCTACTGCCCACCCACCCCGAAATAAGCTTTGCACAAAGACATACATCATGTTCAACACATAGTCAATACATGCCCTTAATGTCCTCTACTGACCTTTTTTACACTTTGGACAGTATCTCGATTTTTATTACATTGCAGCAATGTCTTCTTCAGCAATGAATTGCAACACAAATCGTGTTGTACTGTAGAATGCTGGTTCCCAGGAGTTAACTGCTTCCACATCTCTTAAGAATAGGAAGAACAGGGCAGGGATTCAGTAGGTTTCTGGCAGGGAGTGGATGAGAGAGAAGGGTTTTCTCTCCCGCATATTGGAGTGGTTCTCTTTTTGTGACCCACTCCACATGGCTATCATAGAATCACTTCATTTACAAGGATGTGTTGCTATGAAACAACAGAACATACATCTGTCACTTGAAACAGTCAATCATTGGTACTGTATTCAGGCGGGCGTCAGAATATATAAAAGAATATTATATTCCTCATTACAACAGACTGCAGTACATGCCAGTTCACATATACTTTAGTTGGACCCTCAACCCCACTCCCTGTTCCTGTGCTAGCAACATGCATAAAATGCATATGATTTGATATAACATTTATATGACGTATATAGATCTGTGTTGAATCTTGTATGTTTTGTATCTCAAACGCCAAGAGAAGAAGTACAGCGCTCTGAATCTACCTTGGAACAACACCAGACTTGCGCAGTGTAGAAATGCCAATCTGATTACATGCAGCCCTTTCATAAACTGTGTCCTTCCTGCAATTCAAAGGAACTATTTAATTACTATTATTTGATTTCAATGGATTTAAGACTGAAGCAATGCCACTGACCAGGGAAGTTGGATGCCAAAGCTAACACAGGTTTATTACTTTGTGTAATAATGCTCTGAAGTGACACCAAAGAAAACAGCAGGTTAAACAATGAGATGTTGTCAAAACAGAAAGATTTAAAACACATCACAAAACATCCCTTCACAACGTTTTAATCGTAGAGCATGATTTAAGCTGAATCTGATATGATTTGTAATGTGTTGCATAAATGACACCCCAAAATAAGACCCCTTTTTTATGACCCGGCAGCTTTAATTTTCTATTTTGTATTGTACCTGTTTTGCTAGGAGCTAGCAGTTGCAAAGCAGTGGATTGAATGATAGCAGACGGACAGTATTGTTGAGTAACAGCTTTCTTTTAAATCTATTTTTTTGAGCAGAGCTACTGTACCTCAAATACATTTGATGTAATATATCTCCATTGAAACAAAAACATTGCATACAAAAATGCATCACAATACCTGTTGTGCTCTATTGCCCACAGCCACTGTATCTTGAGAATCTAATGTTTCCAATGCTTTCAGTAAGCAGTTATAGAGATAATCTGATGATGTTTTGTTATAGAGTACGTTGCTGAAATTATTTCAAGTAGCTCTTTGTGTAATTGCAAGACTAAATGGATTTTCTAAACACGGGTGTGTAGGTTTTAGGGCAAAAATTTGGTAATTGTAGTATTTTGGGAGGTATAATGACACAGTGAAGTTCAAATTAGCTAGTGTCTGGACTAGTTTATGAAAAGCATATTGTAGCATCCTGATGTCTTATAGACTGATGATGAACCCAGTTTCCCACAATTTGTCTGGTTAAACCAATTTTAAAAAATCCTAATTAATTAGTTAACACCACGTCACTACTTTGTGATTGCGTTTCTTGTGCCTTACTCTGCATCTGGAGCTGTGGGATTATATCTCACAGTCTTTTGGCATCCAAGGATTATTTGGGCATCCTTCATTCCAGAGTCTGTCATAAGCTTTAAAACTGGCTAAAAAAACCCTTCTGTATCCTCTTCAGTGGATATTTCTAGTTTGATCTGTTTTAATAAGGAATGATTGCTACCTTCCATTTACCCAGCCGTGACTACCCACAAGCCAGTGTTAATGAATTACTAACATTGACAATGCCTCCTTTATACTCCATATAGGCAGCCCCTGTAGCACAATTCTGATCCTGTGCCACCTAAATACTGTGAAAAGAACACGTTTCTGAGTTTCGGTGCAGCAGTATTAGGATCTGGCATTTCCATTATTAAGATAACATTTCATACAGCCTTTAAGCTTGAGGTTAGTGGAAGATGCAGGGCTGTGTCAAGCCAACATCACTAAAAGGTCAGCATGATCGTAACAAAGCAGGTATCCTTGATCGCCTCGGGATATGGGTGTCAATGGATATCAATTTAACAAGGAAAGACGGCTTCCTTTTCATGACAGTAAATAAATGAAAGCGTTGCTTTAACTGAAACCGTCAGTTAGCCAAAGTGAATTTTTGTTTTTTTTAATCTAGTGTACATCTATACCGTATGTATTGAAGACAAGTGAAATGTTCCAGTGACTGAAATAACACAGAAAGCTTCCTACCATATTGTGTTTTCTTTACATTCTTTATTTTGTTACATTTCATGGAGTATCTTGGCTGTGACCTGCTGCAGGTGTAATGGTGGCTGATTTTAGCAAGGCTGCCAACACAGACTGACTAAAACCGAGGCTGGCAGTAAATATCTCCATTAAAGTATTTCTGACTAAATACTCTCCCTTGATGCAAACATAATTGAAAACTGGGCTTGGACTCATTACTGTGGCATGCATTCAGTGTTGTCATTGCACTAATATATTGAAAAGTACAGTAATGTTTTAATGTGCTTCGAGAAATATTCCAGTAAAGGTACATGTTGGCATCTTTGAGTATACAAACAAGCTTGTTAATTAACAAGCTGTGGTTAATTAAAGTGTGCTTTCATTCATTCAAGACACCTATATTATTATTTTTTTTTTTTCAGTGACTACAGGGAAGTCATGTTTGCAGATAGTTTCATCTTGTCACTCTTTGCGTGAGCATCTTCAGTTCAATGTGATTGATTGATGTTATGGCCCCAGGTTCTACTGTCTGTGCTTGGGTTGTTTGCTCATTATTAATGACATGACTTTTTCTTTTTTTCTGGAAGTATTGCACGAAACTGCCATCTAACCATGTCATGTGTTATTTGCAACCCTTATGTTTAGAATACACATATGTTTAAGCAAAGGGAGATAGACACTATAGTGCAAAGTAATACAAAAATGTAAAAATGATGTAAAACATGATCTCATTTAATAAACATAACTACAGTAACCTCTTTAAAAGTGCCTTGATAATCCCTATATCAGCCGAGGTGTCTGATGAGCATTGATGGCTTATACATTTATAATATATATAATATATATATATATATATATATATATATATATATATATATATATATATATATATATATATATATTATAGTTAATATATAATTAAACTATACTCGTTGAAAGCTTTGTTAGAACTTAGTTTGTAACGTAGGCTTGTTGTTAACAGTTAATACACAAGACTATGTGATAAGCGCTATCAAAATGTGTACAGATATATAAGATGCATGTTGTCGATAGCACTATTACATTTATATAGACTGTATATTGTTAGTGGTATATCTGTTTTGTTTCTGTATTATTTGTTTTTAAAGACAGGATTTGAACTGAGCACAGTTAGTATACGGTGTGCAAAGCTGTATCACAAATGTTAATCCTTTTTATGCGTTAGTGAAGGCAGTTGTGGATGCTGTTTGCACTGGATAAGTGTCAGTGCAGCTCTGTGAACAGGTGTGGTGCTTTTCACCAGGTGATTGAGAGCACCAGCCCTCCTGCTGAAGAAGGAGGATGCAATCTCTGAGCTGTGCGTGCTATCAGAGATGGGAACTGCAGCAAGCAAGCCTGGGAAAAGGCTGACCTCAAAAGATTGCGTGACAGGCACAGCTCATAACATTTTGTTTTTAGAAACTGAAATAACCCTGTTGCAGATACAAAAGCTGCAAGGCTGCTTTTTTCATATATAAAAATGTAGGTTCCACATACATATCTTCACATATACAACAGTATAGAAAAATACATTATATACCAGTGTTCAACATGCAACGACTAATATATAAACACAATTAATTAAAATCGCTTAGAAAATGTATCTTACAGACTGAGGCATATATAATATATTGTTTCTGCTTTATTCATATACAGTTCCAGTCGCTGCTCTTGCCAAACTATTACATTATTTGGTTAATGAACTTTGTAATAGCAGTTGGAACATTAAAAAAAAAAATAAATAAATAAAAACTGTACTGTCTACTAGCCTACTGTCTCGATCCACTCCATATTTAAAATACAGCTTAGACAGGATTTCTATACCTGTACTGTCATGATAACACTTACTGGAGAGATGACCCCACAGTAAAAGTTGCCTTGCTGGTAACCCTAATTTTCAGGAAGTACATTGTACTGTACATGCTTTTCTATTGCAATCATGTAATCAATGCAGTATAATCCTTAGAAGCATGTACATTTCTAATATTTCATCTTTGTGGTTTACCTCAATCAGTATATTACTATCGGTAGGTTTCACATCCCCCTAAATTGAGCCTCATTTTAACTGTTCTATATGAACTCAGTTTGTTGCGTGCCTCATGGTTGATGGATTAGTTGCTGGCTAGAATATTTATTGTAGCCAGGGATAAGTACTTTCCTTTGAAGAACAATGAAATCCGCACAACACAACTATAATCTTTTTTTCAAGGTCCTATAATTTCAGCCTGTAACCAATAATTAGTGGCTAATGTGACTTATAGCGCAAAGTCTGTATTACAATAAATATGTGTATTTAACTGGAATATTAGACTCATCAGAGAACTCTGCAAAGTTATAATTAAAATAACCAGGTGCATTTTAAGCAATACGATTAGAGCTAAGAATGTTTCGATAATAAAAGAAAGTAAAATTTCCTGTTGCACTGTCAAAAAAAGGTTTCAAAAGAAAGCAGGTCCATTTAAAATAATATGAATCTGCACCCCTGTCTTTCTCTCCGATTTGTAATGTCCTTTTATGTTCCTTCAGCGCACAACAGCTCAGGAGAGGTGAAGGTCAGTAGAGCCACTGCCAAGCCAATCCCCTCTGCCAGGAACGGAGGTTGGCAAGCTGTCAGCCTCTAGAGGACAAAGGCCAGCCCTGAAAGGGTCCTCTTGGCAAGCCAGGGCACCCATACTGTGAGGAGGAGACTCCCTACCGATGTGACCACCCTGACCCACGAGAACGCCAATGCAATGCTTCCCGTGGAATCTCCAGCAATGATTGGCAACGTTGCAAAGCCAGGAAGTGAACCTGAGTACCCTTGGAATTATAGTTGTGTAGCAATAAGACATGCTTTCTTGAAAGCAATAAAGACATTTTAAAAAGCCATTCAGCATGAATGGAATGATTCCTTCCTTTAGTGTTCACTAACAATTCCTTTAGCTATTTTAAGGTGACAGATTTCTGAATGAAAAAACAAAAATTATTAAGACACCATCCAGGTGGTTGACTAAATATTTGTGCAAAATTAAATGACACTTTTATTACTTGCCAAGCTTAACATGAATTGCACTGAGTAAAAAAAGCTGATATACCAATAGTGTTTTTTTTTTTTTTTTAAATATATTTAAATATTATTCATGTGTGTTTTATTGACATGCTAATATTTTTAAAGGAAGTCCTTATGGCGCCTTAAAAGCGATGTCCAAACAAACAAACAAAACCAGGTGCAGATCTGCAAATGCGTGAATTAAAAATCCAAAATGATCTGCACACTGCTGTTTGAAGAGTGGCAACAAAAAAACACTACAAAATCAAAATTATGTAAAAAAACAGCCTTTTATTTGTAGGACAGGCAAAAAAAAAAAGTGATATAGTTTTAAAAAAGTGCCCGGTGCTAACATTTTTAACACTTTTTAAAATATTGTGCAACTGTGGGGCTGATTTTGCTAAGCAAATTGCTAAACTTGTTTCCTTTGATACATAAATATATTATGTTCTATTGAACATCTGCAGGCCTGATGATACTAGCTATGAAACAGGTGAATTTCATTTCTGAAAAGGATGTTGAAAACAAACAAACTCACCCTCACTTTAACATCAGCCCCAGTCCTAAGGGGTCTTATTTGAATTGTCCACAAGGCATTCTTCAATAGACTTTATTAGAAATAACTCTAGCAATGGAGGTTGTCCAATATCCATTTATCTAAGATTAATCACATATTGACATTTTCTTATTATACGTTATCAATCCTATGTACATTACTTCATAGTGCATTTTTTCAGTCAAAGGCTCCAATGACATCCATACTGGCAGGAGAATCTAAATATAAATCGAATCCCAACATGGGGTCCCTGTGTAGCTCATGTGGTTGAAATTGCTGATCACCTCAGTCAGCATTGCAGTGGCTCTGTCACAATCACCAGCGGCTGGTTCTACAGCAGATCTTATTGGCAAGGCACATGGTGAGCTATAGTGCTGGCCTTTGTCTTTCAGGGGTCAGTAACTCACCAGCATCAGCTGTCAAACTCTCAGGTATAAAGAGGTTAATTCACTTTGCAGGTGGATCTACCACGCAAGTAGCTGTTTGATTTGTTCTAGCTTTTGATATGTTAGTTATTCTTTCAGATGTGTAGTTTAGACTGTATAGTCCATTTACCAATATATTATAAATCAAATATGGGACAATTTTGCAAACCAGTTCTGTCTAGTGGCAATTAAGTAAGCCCTGTCTAGTTGGACAGCGTGAAACCAGCTAGATGTGGAATATTTTGTAAGGGTTGTAAATTAAGAAGTAATATGACGTTTTGAGCCAGATCTTCCTTTCCATCTTCTGCTGCAGCCAGAGTAAACACAGGGATGCTAGAACTCACAAACTGGAGGTGGAAACGAGGCTTTCCAAAACCATCTTCTCTTACACGGACTGAGGGGAAATCCTCTCTAGTACCAGGGGTAATGTGTAATTAATGCTCAAGTTATTTTTAAAATATGTTTTTATATTATTGCATTTTTATTTGCATTGTCATTGTTTGAAATGTGTTTTGTTACCTTGGTGTTTCTGAAAGGTCGACAGCATGACTTTAACATAAATAGACCAAAATAAATACTGATGATGCTGTTATAAATATGAATTTGATTTGTTACTGCTTTTGTTAATGCAAGGTTCTGTTGTGAAAGAAAGTATGAACAACATGTAATATTTTACCGTATTCCATTATTAAAATAATTAACCTAAGCTTTGCTAACTTTAATTAATTCATTGTTATTAAAAATGATTTAATCATGATTTAAAAATAAATAAATAAATAAATTGCAACCTAGTTCTATTCACATTTAAAGTGTTATAAAAGTGAATAGAAACATAAATAAACCTTGCATTTGAAACAGTTTCTTTCAAGCAGGAGCTTGGAGCTGTGCCACTCCACTGCTCAATGAAAATGTGTATTTAGAAGGGAATGGGATTGCATTTTAGCTGCAGTCACGCAAGGTAACACCTTTTAAAGTGCTGCATGGCTTCAGGCCAAAAACCAGTTCCTAAAGTAATCCTTTAATAATTTATGGTCTATCACTGTCAAAGTGTTTCTTTTCAACTGCGGAAACTGCAGAGAAAGCAGGCCCATTTCACTGCACTACAGCAATATCCAAATTTACCAATGAAATGCTCAACTAGAGACATTTTAGATTTTTAATAAACAAAGACATTTGCCTTTTTGAAGGATCAGAGTTGTTGATTAGCTATAGAATGCAGATTCACATGGGTTGTTGTATTTGCTTATTTTCTTTTAGATAAATAGTACTGTTCACTGCAAAGTCCTTAAAAAGGTTTGGTTTTATATTGAATGATTCTTCGCTGTCTCCTAGTAACCATTTTGTGCAAGCTGCTTCACCTGCTACATATCTTTAAGGGTGTTTAATCTGCAGGCATTGTTTCTGATGAAAATACAGATTTGGGTTGAGTACGGGTCAAATTCCATTGTCAGCAATACTTTATCTCTCATATTGTTTCTTTTTTTATACTTATTTGTTTACACAGCCTCCAATGTTTAGGTTGATTATCTTAAGCTATTGGATGACACTGTTTTATATGGGTAGGCTTAAGGTGGGTGGGCTTAATGCTTATGCATCTTTTATTTTTTCTGTTTTTACTATAGGACTCCACTATCCTTATACACTAGCTGCTTTTAAAAAATGACAACAAACTATCATATAAAGTCCACATTTTGGATTACCTGATGATCATGGTTTATGTAACTTTCTTTATTTGTAATTTAGTGTAATTTAGGATGTAAGCTATTATTTGGGACACTCGTGGCCTCAAAACAATGCAATGAAGATATTTTCAAAATCTAACATGATTCATGCCTTGAATCATGGTACTACATTGCATTTTCCCACTGTGGCCATTTCGTTTAGATAAAGGTGAAAACACCTCCATACTCATAACAGTTTGAAATACATCACATGAATAATTGGTCCACAGTTTCATCATTCGAAGCACAACACCAGCGCTTCCTCTCCGCTGGTGTATGATACTACCTTCCCCCTTTAAGGCTGCAGGGTGAGTCAGGAGAGGTTGAGGGCTGACTTTTGTGAAGACTTTTAGGTAATTTGTCATTCAGAAAATCAACCTTCGTTTCCAATAAACAGGGGGGCCTGACTGTTGTCTGAAGCAGATCTGGTCATAGGGATTTTCAAAAGCGTTGGTAAATCCCTTGATATTATAATGATCTTTTAGCAAAGTATACTTTTCTAATAAAAAAAGTTAAACAAAATAATGAAACTATGCTTTGATTGTCCCTTAAAGTAAACAAATTAATATAAAGCTTGAAAGGTTTTCAGGTCAGAAATCTATAGTATCATTAATGCAGTTTATTGGTCAATCCACAAGCCAATTACCGGCAAGTTCCCATTAACCTATTAGGTATATAAACTTATTTCGCAAACGCAGTCCTGCCGTGCTTTTGAATTATTCTTTGTTTTTAGCAGGCAGCACTGTAATGCTCTGAAGGATGAGGCTGTGCTCCAACTATTTGTATTCTACTTTTTATTTTTCTTCAACCATTGTTTGGGTTCATATTTTGTACTATAATAAAGGTGGTTATTTAACTAAGATTGTCCTGACTGAAATGACACAAAATAATAGATTTTGTATGTTTTTTTTTATTATTTTTATTTATGTTTTTTTTTTTTTAATTGTTCATTTTGTTAATCTTGTATTTGCTTCAACCTGCTACTGCCGTTGCTGGATCTTGGGTGTTAATAATTTTTGTAAATGTGTTCAACTGTTAGTCCGCCTGTTAGCTATCAGTATAATGAAACAGTATTACCTTGTAACACATTTACATGTTTTGCTGTATGTCAGAAAAAAGACAATCTGTTTCCCTTGCAGCTAAAAATAGGCTAATGTTCGTGACAAAATGAGTGCTGCCGTGCAGCTGGGAGGAGACCCACAGTTCTGTAGCCAAAGGTAGCAGCTCATCCTTGATCTGATAAAAAAAAAATAAGAAAGTTCACCCTTTGGGGCAGATAAGTAACTAAACAAGAAAACTCAAGAGCTGGTGATAACACATCATAAGCACAAATAACAGCTGGGCCATCATGTTCACAAATGAAGACCTAGACAAGCCATTATGATTATAATTAATACAGGTATCCAAACTGAAGCAGTACAGTATGCCCAAGTGTCTTCCAAAGGTATCAGCTTTGATGGGCATACTACCCCAAATATGAAGTGACTTTAGCATATATTTAAAAAAATAATAATAATAACATAAAGACAGACATCAATGAAAAACTGTTACCGATAGCAACAATACCTTCTGGGCATTACCTGATAATCAAACCATGTCTTTTGCACGGCTTGGTATTGTCATTGTTTATTATTTAAGAGATGCAGCCCTGGTTAGAGAACACTGCTGCCTGGCAGCTGACCACGTCGGGGAGGATAGAGACAAGGTCAGCAAGCGACGTAATGCCAGATAGTCAAGGTTTTATTGCAGTTAGAAACCGGTAAAGAGTCTTTAAATAACATATTTATCTTCCTTTTCAATGCTTGGCTTTCCTTCCAGTTACTTTGTTTTTTTAATTTAGATATATTTCAATGTCATTCACCAGGTGGAGAGTAGATGACAGTTCTAAGGTATTATTGCTTAATTCCAAGATAAGAGCTATTGTTACAAAGAGCTAACACAGTGCAGATTGATATCTCAGGAAGGTATCTAATGAAACAAGCTAATGGTTACTCAGAATATCTAATGAATGCCAAGCATGCCTCTTTATTTTAATGACAACACAGAGAGATCTACAAAATGGACAGAAGGATTATGTCTGGCATTTGTAACTTTCTAAAAGCAATTGCGATGAAAAGGGCATGGCAGCACATTGTTTTTGTACTGAATTCAACACTGTGACGCAGAGCTAGAATACCCAGTTGAACAAATAAAACGTCTGGCCTAACTGTCGATTTGGGTTTTGTATGATGGAGGTTCACCTCCCACAGGCACAACTGTGTGTGTGTCACTTTACTGGATCTGACAAGGTAAGTGCATGAGTGAATGACAGAAAACAAGCCAACAGTAATTATGCAGCAGAATTCTTCAGTGACTGCACAAATACACAGCTGTTTCTGTATACAATACTGCCCTTGATCAGTGGTCATTGAAACCTGAATTCTCCAGAATACTGCTACAATTTTAAATAGGGTAGTATAGTAATAATCTTATTAATAATAATAATAATAATAATAATAATATAATAATAATAATAATAATAATAATAATAATAATAATAATAATAATAATGGACATAAATCCTTATGAATTGCTATTGAACAGTTGTTGTGAAATTCCATAGACTTGAAGTTTATTGTTTGTCAGCACAACCAGGTTACATTAATGCAAAACAAATATTTTCAAATGCAATAATTTAGAAACTCTATATGTGCAATATAAAAATTAAAATACATTTTATGGATTATAAAATGCACAACAATGCATCACAGATTAGATATTTAAACAAATAATAATTTTTGTGAAAAAAATGTAATACATAAACCAGAATTAATGAGAAGAATACACACTTACAAAATATGTGTGCTTGTAAAAGCATGTGTCCATAATGTGTGTGCAATTTGTTTACAGCATATAAAGTTATGCAAGCAGTAATAAGTGTGTGCTTATAGTGGGTGAAGCCAGCGTCTTTGTGACATGACATAGGGAGTAATGGTGCTTCAGAGAACACAAAGAATAATAATAATCCTTCAACCAGCACTGCTGCCCAGGATCACGAAGGACTCTGAAAGCAAAAGAGAAAACAAATTCTCATGAAACAGATAAAAGTAATCAAAGAGAGTTTTACTACCAGCAGTCAAGCAATGTGTTCAGAAGAACTCATTCAGTGCCATTGTCCTCATTTGAGTAAAGGCTATTTTGCCATTTAAACGTTCTCTTTTACTGTAGTGTTATGATAACTTACTCTAATTTTGTTAACCGCAAATGTAGAAATGCAATGTATCAAATTACATAAATGCAGCTTATGTTTTAATGTTAATTTAGTACTTAATGGGCTAAGGGCCCTCATGCAAGAGACTTGGGAGAGTACCACGGTCTAGTTTATAGTATGAAATGGACATTAATAATAGTATAGAGATGAGGTGAGGAAAGTTTCAGGAAACAGAAATTGCTTATTTTCACAGTCTGTATGCATTCTTGCGTCAAACAAAGATAACACATTTTCCAGAGTATGTTAATATCAGTCCGTGTGTCCAGTATTGGTGCATGCGGTATGATGTGTGGTAGAGGCAAGCAAATACAAACAAGCAAAAACAAAATCTTGAAAAAAGCATTTTCTTTGTCAGTAATAATATAGCAATCAGCCTTTGCAAGCCATAATACAAACTGGCTTCGGCGTAGAAGGAACATTGATAGCAGAATTAAAAGACGACACGTGTGTCACTGTAGGGTTCAGGCTGATGGAGTTGACAAGATGGAGTTGCAAAAATAAATTCAACAGCTGTGTAAAACAGCAACAAAAAAAAAAAAGATATTCAAGAAATATAAGACAATCAAATGTATTAATCTTAACAACAGCAGCCTTGCAACATGACTATGTAAAGTATAAAGCACAGGACAAGACATCCCAAAACATGGCCTTTCAGTTTATTACTGGAGTGTATACACAGGACAGACCCAGTGGTCAGCAAAATTAGTTATTTGAACTTAAAAAGACCCTCAAGGAATGTAGACAGACGCTGCACATATTCATAAACCAGCCGTCTCTCTATAAGACATCAGATGCATGGGAGCTGAAGATTGTAATAGAAAGACACATGTAGGCTCCCCTTTCTTAAATGTCACTGCTGATCCAGACAGGTTTGGTAGCATTTATTGCATGTTCATGTTTACTTTAATAAGTAAAGGGAATCTATTGTCTACAATGAATACTGGGAAAACTATTACAAAATACAATGAAATTAAATTGTAATTACATTTAGTCTTATGTAAAATAATAATATGATGGCAGTGCACCCAAAGTGTAATGGGATATTATTGAAAAGGCACTGAAGAGAAATATGATTGATGTAAATTATACTGTGGGAAGTATGATAGCTTTTTTTTTTTTATTTCATCAGGTGAAACTTCAATACAACATTATTTTTACTAAAACACAATGTCCATTTAAGTTATTTTTCTTCTATTGGGAAAATAAATAGAAGAAAAAAAATATATATATATATATATATATATATATATATATATATATATATATATATATATATATATAATATATATTTTAATATAAAAGATATATATTTCTGTAACTTAACTGAGTGTAAAAGTACTAACGTTTCATGATTGCAAATAATGTCTTTTTTTATTATCTATTTATCGTATCAACTAAAGTAGTTTATGTAATTTTGTCATATCAAGGATTATATTAAATTAAACTTGTAGCAGTTTGTAATGGATCTTTATAGACATTGTGTAACAGTATAAGTAATTCTTCAGTTTATCAGTATTATTATTTATTATAATATAATAATAATAATAATAATAATAATAATAATAATAATAGCTTATGATCCTTTTTAAGCTTACTCCTTTACAGTGTATACAACAGCAGCATTTCCTGTGCTATATGCTGTATGTTGAATAATTATGGGATGGCTGAGAGCGGAGCTTTAAAATCTGTCGAGGATTCTGTTACATAGAAGGCGTACACAGCTCATCACTGTGTTTGCTGTTGTTTTTTTCTGTCACGGTTTTCATTTCTTTGTTTCTTAATTATTAGTTTTTTGGAGCTGCTACAAAAAAAAAAAAAAAAAAAGGAATCTATTTATTTATTTTTTGTTTTTGTTTAAATCAAATGCATTCAAATATTTAAATGACTCAAATAGATCTTTAAATAACATGTTGATGACATCTATCCTTACCATTATCTGAAGTTTAAAAAGTCTGTGCCCTTTCGTCCCCTTCTATAAACAGTTCTGTTATGTGTTATTATCTGCTGAATTTACGCAATATACATGTGTATGAGACAGGTCTTCTCCCCATCCTCTGACCTCAATAGCTTGTTGCTGATTGGCTCAGAGGTCAGAGGACAGTAGAATCCTGATAATAAATAGACACACTATAGCATTATACGTACAGTAAACTAGTACCTGACAGTGAATGTGAAAAACGAAAGTATCCATCACAAACTGTAATCATCTCGCAAGTTCACATTTTACAGTACATACAGTGCAAATGCTATATCCAGTCTTGGATTATACATACATTTCACTCCATTCACTCCAGGGAGAGTCGCTGTACATGTCTTTAGCTCTTAAACAGAAAATGTACTTCTTGGTGCTATGGTTGAACCGCAGGCTTCTCTCTTCAGTGAAGCAATGAAAGGAGCCCTATTTTCAAAAGAAACATGCATTTCAGTCATAAAATACCACTCTGAAGTATGTTTAAACATTCGTATAAATTGAAGAATAATACCCGCCTGTAATATCATTTTAGTCAGTGGTACAGTATGCGCATTATTTATGATGGGAAATCCCATAATAATAATAATAATAATAATAATAATAAATAATAATAATAAATAATAATAATAATAATGGTCTTGAAATGATACCACTTCTTAAAGCTGTAATAATTCCTTGTGGTCTAACAACAATCTCACTTCATAAATTCAGCCTTTAGAAGTAGCAAAGGGTTAAACAGGTTAGAATTGCCCGTGGTGAACTTTAAGAAGGGTGAGGGACCCTGATTTAACCCTTGGGGTTTCTCTGCATTAAAATAAAACATTGCGATATACAGCATATGAGTGGACTTGTTATCCTATGTTTTAAACTTGGTTTAACCACCACACCTTGTATGGCACCTTGTGATTACATGTGAGCTGGTTCGAACGCACTTCATGGTTGCAGTTGTTTTTGTTTTTGAGTACTTTAACTTCAAACTTCAAAGGGAAGTAGGAATGTGGTTTATCCCAGGAGTTGGGGTACTCCCAGGACACGATAACCTTCTTGTCTCCCTCGTCTTTCTTGTGAATTGGTATCTTCTCTGGTGTCACTGAGCACATTCAAAACAAAAAGTAACACGTCACAGATGCTCTCAATTTGCATTTCAGTTCTCTATAGCTTAACTGTGTTATATGAAGAAATTCAGTTTTTTAGAAAGTATGATCTGCTATCTCCTTTTTTCCCACTAGATGGCAGTATACGTTTTTCTAAAACAGGTGTGGACTTTTCACTGCAGTATGGAGATTCCTACTAACCACAGACCACTGTGCTGTCATATAATAGGTATGACATCCCAATCCTCTTGAGTGTCTGCACTGAACTTTAAAATTAGAGGTTCACACAGCTTTCAGAACTTCAGAATTAGAATTTGTGGTGAAAAAAAAAGGACTATTGAGTGTTTTAATGCTATAGATCAAAATAGTTATTAGTTTAGAGATTGTTATTATCACTGTAAACTAGTAGACAGAGTATGCTGACATAGTGTAATGAAATACAAATGTTTTTAACAATTGTGTTCAAATTAATGTGAATATCTATGCAGTAGTGTTTGGCAATCATAACATTGCATTAACTATTATAACTTACCAATATCTGCAAGGAAGAACTGATTGGAGTAGCTTTCAAAGCGTGGCCCATCGATTGCATACAAATGAACTTGTACTTTCTCCTGCTCTTCTTGGAATGGGCAATATGTCAATTCATGACAGATAGCCCTGGATTTGTCCTGATCATGAACAGTGCAGGAGATGCTGGAACTGTATTAGAGAAAGTATCCACACCATACACTGAAATGCACTTTTTTTAGCTGGTTCAATTTACATCGATATTCCAGACCAAGCTATTGGGACATAATGCCTTGTGATCCTGGCTTTTGAAACCACATTTCAATATCATAGTTCTATGATAAGTGTGGAAAGCACTTATTGCTTCTGATTTCTCAAAGGGTTATTATTTGATTTTAATGAAATCTAAATAGCCCAAACAAAGACTAGACAAGGCATTTTTAGTACAGATTACAATCAATATTGTGAATGAGCTGAACAGTGTCCAGTTCCACTGAGTCTACTGTCTAATGGACAGAAAAAAATGAATGTGGAAAACCTTTATATCAGTAATGGGTAAAATTACAGATTTAGAAAACATGTCATTTTTAGTTTATTTCACTGTTTAACTGAATCTGTATTTACAGTACTACTGAAACAGGTCATCCAAATTACTGCAGTAAAAGTGTTATAGAGTGCAGTTTATTTTAAACAAGAGTGAGCTGTTTCCAGAACGGATTTACACATGACTGAGAAGCAAATGAAACTTACTTTGGCCGATAAGCTTCAGCTAAAATCTGGACAGTGTTGGGATTCACATTTAGATTCCACGAGCACTCAAATACACCAGAGTAGTTTTTTGTTTCACATTTAATATACATTTGATCTGAAAAAAAAATAAAAAAAATGTTTTTTTCTTGGTGAGTAAATTACATTGTTAAAGTTATTAATAGTCTCCTGTCTGCTCATGTACAGGGCTTGCACAAAAAGCAACTTGACTTTGGTAGAACAAACACAGAAGAAGTAGACTAAGCTTGCATTGTTAATGCTGTTATTCTTTTTTAATAATCAATACCGGTAGTCAAAGCTCCTAAAAACCAAAACACCCCCTGATGTAAATCCCTGAAATATGCAGTAACTTACCAGAGATTTCTTGAAGTATTTGTTTGGGATGCTCTCCTCTGTCATTTTTTGTCACTTGAATTAACACTAGGGTGTGGTTGAGAATGTCTCCATTATCATTGTGACAGGTGAAGTTCCCAGCATCTGGGAAATCCTCCACGCAAATGGTTAGCTCACTCCCCTTCCCTATCTTCTGTTTCTTCCTCTGCCAGTACACACTGGGGTCTTGTTCCCCACATTGGAGTGTCACATTTCTGCATTGGCTGGGTGTGTTGGGTGTCATGTCAACATCCACAACAACAACTAAAAAGAGACAGAAACAACACATTGTACACCCAACACTGCCCCAAAGAGCCTCAATGAGCTTGCTTCCATCCTGGGTGTCTGTGTTCTAGCTGTAATATAACTGCACTTAAACTGAGGTCAGCTTTTGCTATAAAGATGCAGAACTAAAAGGCTTTCAATTTCAATTGGACATTTGTATCTACTTGGGTAATAACGGCTGGGGGTTTCAAGGGAGGCACAGACAGGAGAGTTGCAAGAACTGCAATTTAAGTTCGAGAAGTCACAATCAGGCTTATAGCTGTCAGTTTCTATTTTTGCATGACAAGTGTGACATTTTGACCTTGTTACCAATAAGCAAATTCAATGGTTTCTGGATCTATCTGAGCAATGTCAGAATGCTTCGATATACAGCTAAGCATGCCACATGTTCATAACTTCTGAAACCATATAAAGTCTGGCAGCTTTGTAGGGTTCTGCAGAAGTAGCTTGAACAGGTCCATTGTTTTATATTCAAATCTAAACCACCATTCTGCCCTACATTATTTAACAACTCTTCCCAGTTATGGGTGACTATGACTGACAGCACATTCTATAGATTCTATACAAACAATAATATACAGTATTAGTTCTATGTTAGGGTTAACTGTGTAAAAAAACAAAGTTATAAGGAATACACAAGACACATATTTAATTGAGAGAGGAAACAAACGAATCTAATTCTATATCATGTGTATGTAGTACAAAAACAAAGGGACGTACCGTTAGGTTTGAGCACCATGGTGTATCCTTCAAGTTGTAGGAATAAACATGCAATCGATAGCAAACTCCACAGCAGGTCCATCTTCAAAAAATAAATAAAATCTAAGTCAAGAAAAAAATGTATTTCATTTGAGGAAAATACCAATCAATACTTTTTTTTACACTGACAAATTGACAATTGGCTCCAGTTAAAAAAGTTCAATTGATATTCTGGTGAAATTGATCAATCTTATATTTGTAGAAATCTTACCAAGTGGCGATAACATGATTTGATAAGACAGACCACCGAAGATGTGTTCACTGAAGAGACACATTTCTGGGACCCACTTTGTAAACGAGATGTGATATCTCGGAGTGGCCATCCCAGACAATAAAACATTACAAAATAAAACAAAACATTACCTTGATCATGTGAGTTTCTTGTCCGATTTACCTTGATGTTTAAATGTCTGATGCACAGATGGCAGTTCCTATTATTTATACATGTACACACAAACAGAAATGAGAGTGGGAGGAGAGCTGGGATCTTCCAAGATCTTATTGTTGTGTTTGTTTACATCACAAGATTTACTTTAAAATATAGAATATCATTTACTGTATTTGTACATTAATTCCCTCATTTTGTATTGCTGTTACCATTATTTCTACAAAAATCTAATTTGTTCTGGTTGAAATTGCCAAAACAACACAATCTTCATTGTAACTGTATCTTGTATTTGATTTCACTAGGTAACCCTACTGTTTTTTTTTTTTTTTTTTTGTATTTGCTCTTATTGTCAAATCATTCTCATCCATTTATTATACTTGCTACATCTTCTTACTAGACTTTACTCATGAAAGCTAATATTTAGTATAAGTTATAATGCTCTGAGTCAAACTTGCTCTTATAATATATTCTTTATTTTGCTCTTACTTGAATGTGATCTTATTGTGCTTTCATAACTGCTCTTATTTGTATTATGATATTCATAATTTCATATCATTATGTCATAATATGATAACTTGTAATGTGATATTTTCTAATGCGATACTTTGTACTGTGATATTTTGTAACAATAAATTGCCCTGGATAAGTGCATCTACTAAGAAATAAATAATAACCCTAATATAGAAGCTTGCTAAAATGCTACTGGAGGTGCAATCTGGTGTCCTCTTGGACGGCGGGTTGTTGATGATTTATCTGTATTGTATGTTCTGGCTGCATCCACACTTTGAATAGTAGCGGATAAATAGAGAAATATCTTTTTAATCATCCTGCTGAGGGACTGAATAGCAATTCTGCAATCTGATAAAGGATGCTCATGGTCTTTAGGCAAGACGACTCCGCATTATATATATATTAGACTATTTCTACGATATATAGATGCTCCGTTCTTTACGATATATATATAATATATATATACTATATATATTATATATATATATATATATATATATATATATATATATATATATATGGCAGCTGGCTCTTTGAGCTAATATATATACTGATGATTAGAATACATATAACAGAAACATTATATGTGAGTGTTCTTATCATCATTTATACTGATTGGCATGCTGAACAAACACTTATTACAGAAGGTATTGTTTCTGGTTTAAAGTACGGGATTAACGACACCTGTTTATATTGGTAGCCCAATGCAATGTCTTCCATGTGTATTTGTTTTGGAGTGATATAAGACCCTTCAGTGTTCATAACGTAGGTGAGCCTGCACATCTGCCTTCTCTAAATCCCATTTGCTGTGGGTTTCATTGAGGAGATGATTGGGTTTTTTATTCTTGGATAAAGTCAGACGCACCAGCCAACTGTTACCCTCATCTCTCTATCAAAGACCACACTGACTTCAAAACTTGACCAACACTGTGTGTTTTCATTTTTCCAGAAAGGAAAACAAAACAATTAAAAGTTATAAAACTAGTAACAAACACCTGAGACGTGCCTTTAGGTCTTCAAATGAAACTCCTGAGTTGTAACTAGTTTTGCAACATTAACAGTTTATTCATAAAACGTTGATTTCAATTTCATTTGAGTGTCTTGATAAACCAGGTCCTATGTACTGAACCTATTAGTTTATGGTTTGGAAATTTTTATACTACAACTGAAAACTAAAAATGAGACATCCACCTTGAAATGACTTGGATATTTTCAGGAAACTTCAAATACCTTCTGCTAAACTTTGTAACTAATTAACCACAGTTACCTGACCTTTAGGAACATGACAGTGAAAAACCAGGGGAACTCAGAATCAAACCCAGTCAAGGTAATTTTCAGTTGAAAGTGAAATCATTCAAGTGAAGCTTTAATAATAGACTGAAAGAAAATAAATCTATACAGAGCATGCAATTAAATGTCTATCATTCTAGAAACAACTTTATTGTAATTATTTTATATTGCCAATATAGTCCATTGATGGAATACAGCCTTGCTTTCAACACTTTAATAATAAATAATAATAATAATAATAATAATAATAATAATAATAATAATAATAATAATAATAATTACTTATAATTAAAGTGGCCTTTAATGTTTGTAGAGCAGCATGTTTTATACTGCATAACTAATATTTCCTTGCTCCTATCCTATTTATTATGAAATATACAATGATACACTATGAGCTATATTATTGTATTAATTATGTGGTGAGGTTTATGATGTATGAAATCAAAAAGGCAGGCTGTAAATAAACTCAATGCATTAGCAATAACCTGGTCACAGCATCCATTTCAAATACCTGCTGGAATGTGGAATTTCTAGGCTCCTGGGGTTTTGTTTCAAGGGGAAATACCAATACGGCACTTCCATAGCTTCGTGAGTGAAGGATGGAAGTCAGGTAAACATACCTGAAGTGTACCTCACTGCATGTTAAAACACACACCAAAAAACACCGTTTTTAATCACCTCTATTTCACAATGTGCGAGTTCCCACTTTAAAGTCATACTATAAGTACAGGAATGAGCCCAACCTCTTGATGATGTCAGTTATGTGGTGCCTATTATGCAAATTTAGAAAAACTGTTTGCATTCAATTGTTCATATTGCTATGTACTAGTTTGTGGAAGTGCACAGTATGTACAGGTACTGAATGTAGCTTTCAAAAGTTAAGGGCAATAGTCAAATGCCAAAATAAAGTAATCACTGTGATTTATTTGGTTGTTTCTGTTCTTTATCAAAGGGCAATAAAAACAAAGAAAAGCAGTTTGTAAATGCTCCAATCATACCTGGGCGCTTGGGTCCTGATATCATGTAATTTCAGGTTCCTGGTTGGAATATTTATTCAACATTGTGTCCATGTTATATTTTGTACAGTCAAAGCTGGATTGTGAAATAATATACAAACTGAAGAGCAGGGTTTTTTTTTTTTTTTTTTTTTTTTTACCTATTTAACTTCAGCTTTTCATCCAGTGATTTCATACTGTTAGTCAAATTGTAGTGCCAGGCTTATTATATCGCCTGAAGGTTATTTTGATTTGAACCTTTATATAAAACATGCCACACTTTCAGCATATGTGTTAGATGCAATAATACTGAATGGTTTTGACTGTGACATGCTGTGTACATTCCCAGAAATGTTCTGAATTTGTTTTTATTTATTTATTTATTTATTTACATATTTCTGTATGTGATAACTGTATGTTTTGAACACACAAGCAAAATCTCCAGGGAAACTGAGTCGAGTGTCTCCAATTACATTGAATGCCACTTACATTAGCTCCCACTTTCACTCACAATGGGCAAGGCAGCAGATCTAAGAGGTTATTAGGGTTGGGGAAGTTCAAATAGCAGTTGTAATATAGCATAATAGGTCAGTTTGCACAGTGTGCAAAATGTATGGTTTCAAATCCGGACACAGCTGTGAACTTCTCAACAACGTTATTCATTCCAGGGTTCCCTAATCTATTTGAACTCTGCTGGTCTGGGAGCCTGGTAGCACATTTGTTCCCAACCTGGCATTTAAGAATATGTCTGGACTGTATACTACAATCTACACCAGTATCGCTATATTAGATATTGCATTTCAACAAACTTTCTTGTTATTGTAATTACTGTGTATTTACATAGTAGTTACTAAGTAAATACATGTGCACTAACGCACAACTACAATGTTATTATGCATAGTTACACTGTACGTAATGTGTAGATCTTTGTGCATGATATAACCCTAAATCTAACCCTTTTCTGATACAATTGTGTACTTAAATATTTTAAGCAAAAAGATGTACATTGTAACTATGCATAATAACATTGTAGTTGTGTGTTAGTACACATGTATTTACTAAGTAACTACTATGTAAATAGACAGTAACTAACACTTCATGTCTCAGAGACATGTTTAACAGTTTCTATAGCATTGCATGTACCATTCCATGTCATTGCCTTGTGAACAGTGCAGGGGATTGCATTGCTGTGCTGTACTTGTGTTTAGGCTATGGGCTATTTATAATTGTATATTTAATTCATTCTGAACTGGAATCAGTGTTATTATTCTTCAATTAAGCCTTAATAACATATTACGATGAGATAGAGGATAACATCTCTTCATTGGGTTCGTTGCGCTGTATCGCCTTTCTGAAGAGCATCCCGTTTCTCCAAACTGCTTACCTGAGAGATGAAAGAGGAAGTTCAACCTTGCAACAGGCTGGAAAATACCTTTAAATAGCAACTCAGTGATTTTGTGCAGCTGTGAAGGGCTTGCAGCTCTTTGTTATATCTGGTAACAGGTGGAATTCCAGCCATTCGTACAGTTGTGACATATACAGTAGCAGCAAGCTTCCATTGCTGTCCATGCCTCTGATTGTGGACAGCAGGGTGAGATTTGTCAAATTTCCAGCGTGGGGTGGGGAGGGCAATAACACCTATGTTTACAGCAACTAAAATAATGTTAAAACGCGCGCGTGACAAGTACTTGCATGGTTGTATATAACTTCATTAATAACTACACAGAATGTAACAACAATAAGCTCCAGTCTTTGTCTTTGGGGTTTTACTATGGATTTTTAGTGTCCTGACTTCTTTTCTTTTTTCTTTAGTATTGTATGCACTTCCGATGATAATTAAAAGTAACAGTTCGAAATACAGCAACTGAATGCCGCTGGCGTAATTGATTTTCACTGGATATTTTCCCTTGCTATGGTGTGTACAGATGGATCCAAGCCTGATTCACTCTACACAGCTGAACTTCATGATCCGGTTCCAGTGAAACCACACTCCATTCCTTTTTTTTTTTTTTTTTTTTAAATCATGTTAACACGATGTGCTACTGTTCTTATGGTTTGAAGTGTTTAGACCAAATGTTTTGAAGTCAGTTTGCATGAATATGATGCAGCATGCTTTTAGAATTATAAATATGTTTCAAATTTCCAGTAGAAATCATTGTACATTCAAAATCTTTTGTCAAGGGGGGGGGGGGGGGGGGGGGTAATTTATCCCAGGGATGACAACTGAAAGTGCAGTCCCAGGGACAAACAATGCAGAGCTAGGGAAATTCCCTCCATCTAATTGCACCCTGATGGAGAGCACGATTGTAAAGAAGCGGGCATGAACTGTATATCCTGTTAAATGTCAAGGATTTCTTTGTGATACTACAGTACTTTATGGAAGTAAATAAACCCAGTTTGTATCTGTACAGAAAGCTGTTTTCATATTTCATATTTTGTTTCAGAAATATAAAACAAAGCTGTAAACAAAGCTGTAAGTAAACCTGCCTGTATATAGTTCAAGAAGGGATTCGAATTGGGACCTCCCAATATCTTAATGAAAGGAAAACAATGAATCCCTTAGTTTCTGTCATATGCGAAAAAAAAAAAAAAAAACAAAGCGTTATAAGGGGATGTTCTATTTGATAGCAGCCCCTTTGTCCTGTCTGGAATTCGGCATGGCAGTGTATTTTATTGTGTTGTAAGTGGATGGCAGTTTTCTACTTCAATCGAAATGCTGCACATACAAATATTAATATTAAGTAAAGCATGAATTTCAACCTCTGCCTTTACAGTAAACAATTAAATCAACATACACTCCTGCAATACAGTTCTTTGGATAGCCAATTAGCAACTCCTATGATACAGTCTTTACTATTGTATCATGCCCCTTTTACACTGGCACACCCAAGCCAAGCTGGTGCCGAGCCCAGCCAGCCTGATACAGCTCGGGTAACTTCAGTTGCTTTACACTGTAAAGCCGAGCCGTGCAAATTAGGTCACACATAATGAACGTGGTGAGTCGCAGAGAATACAGAAGAGGTGTATGAAAAGCAAGTAATGTGGGGTTTCTTTTTGTCATTCAAACATTTGCATGCAGTATTTACTTTCTAGCCTAAAATTAGTAATGTTACTAAAAAAATAACCATGAATTCACACTTGAAAATGTTTATTTATTGTAGTTCTCTACTTATTTATAAAGTTTAAAGCCATATATTACTTAACATGAGTTAAAGGAGTTTTGTTATATCTGTTTAATACTTAACAGAAGGGCCCAAGTTAAATCAAAACATTGACTCACACGTCAAATAATTACAAACTGGTAATGCATGGAGATTCACATTTAGTGAAATAAAATTAAAAAAAACACAGTACAAATCCATAACATTTTAGTTTTACCATTGTTAATCTGTAAAAAGACAACTTCAACGAAAGCAATAAGGTTACAGATGCAACAGTCAAGATGAACCAGGGTCATGATGGAAGACAATAACCCCGCCCACGGCCTGCTTCGGCCTCAAGCCAGATTCAGATATGTTATCAGGTCAGTTCGGGTTGGGTACATCGCCAGTGTAAAAGCACCCAACTCGTGAGGGTCCCAGGCCAGTGTAGAAGGGGTATCAGTTGTTGTATTAACACTGCCATGGTTACTGGTGGGTATCGTGTACTAGCATACTCAAGGTTACTTCAGGTTACTGGTTAAATAACATTGTTCCTTAATCACACTGTCAGTCTCATACATTTGAAATGCCTTTCTCACTTCCTTGACGTACAACTTGTGACCAGTAATCACACTCTGATGATCACACCCCACTGTATATGTCCAATATTTCTGGCTGTCCAAAAAAAAAAAAACCCTTAAGTTTTACCTTAAACATATTTAACTTTGGGAAAATTTGCGTTAATGTAACTAAGCCACATTGAAATTGTATAACAGACAGTGCCATGTATTTATAGGCATTATAAAATAACTTGTACACTATTTACAGTATATAAAATATGGAGGGCAAAAGTGAAAAGGGCATTTAAGCAAATAGAATGGTTATTAGGTTACATATTCTGTTGACACACAGTTTGGCAGAAACTGTGTGAAGCCCAGAAAAGGGGATGTAGTGAAAATGACAAATTGAAATGTCACAAGGTGTAAATAATGAGTAGGCAAAACTAGAAACTCTAGATCAGGGGTCTGCCAACCCTGGTCTTGGAGAGCCCCTATCGAGCAGGTTTTATAGGTGTCTTTACATCATCAGTGACTAAAGATCTGGAAGACCTGTTAATCTTGACTAATTAAGCCAATAATTGGTTCAATTCAGTAACTGAGAAATTGATTGAAACGAGAACAAGCAGCCACAGTAGCTCTCCAGGACCAGGGTTGGAGACACCTGCTCTAGATAGAAGACAATAAGTCTCAAACAGGTTACTTGATAAAGCCACTGTTTCTCATTTGACACCACAAAGGAGAACAAAGGGTTAGAGAACCTCACTGGGTTTTATCTTGTTTGACACAACATGTGCTGTAGAATTCCACTGTTCAAGCAATGCTTTCACAATAAAGGAACTAGCTTATTCAATTACCTCATTTACCCCCTTGATAATATGTTTGACAAAAATAAATACACCACAGCAGTTTAACAATTAATATATACAGTGTTTGATGTGCTCAGATAAGCAGTAACAGAAGAATTGGTTGGTATTGTAAACATGTATTTTCAATTTAAAACCTTAGTGCAGTAGAGCAGCTCCTTGGTTAGTTCAAAAGCGTGGCCAATGGAAAGAAAAAGCTTTGGTTTGTAGCGTGAATTCTTACGACCAATATACTTCATGCAGAGCATTTTGATATGCTTTCTTTTCTATTATTTGCATTATTATAAAAAAAAACAAACAAACAAAACAAACAAAAAAACTATTTTAATTGCCTTGCTGTTCAGATCCTCCCACTGTAGAGATTTCCCCTGAGGACTATCCCTTGTAAACAACAAAGAGAGTGAATTGCATTCTTTCATTAATTGGGTTTCAGTATCCCTTTTACAATGTTTGCACATATACCATAGTAGTACAAATTAATAGAAAGTTCTTGCAATGATTATGTTTCTAAATCAGTTGTGATGTAATGAAATATAACCTTTCAGAGGTTCAGTTTCATGACTGTATTTTTTTTCCTCATAACCACTTTTCAGTCATACTGTGTTTCGAAGTGATAGTGGTCTTCCCTGGCCGAGTGTGATTGATAATATTCCTTACGTTGACTTATTTAAGGGGCAGAATGAGGCTACAGCTATGAACAAGATAGCAGGTTCCCAACCTTGCGCCTCCTAACCTATTCTGAGTTCTGTTTCTCTCTTCTTGTTTTAGAAATTATTATTATTAGCATTATTAGTATGATTATTGACTAATAATGAACTTGGTGGTAATTCCCCGCCACGAACAGTAGCACACCTTGTAAAGCAATGAAAACTGTTTAGTCATTTTTTAGGAAACAGGGAAAGTACCAGTGGTTTTTTTTTTCACACAATGAAATAATAACCAATTTGGTCTCCTGTTTGAATGGGGCTCTTACTTTGTGGAACCCTAGTAGAGTTCTCTTTGAAGCCTGTGGTGTTTCTAAGAAAAGAATACTGACATCGAATGGAGTGTGAAACAGTCCAAAAGTGGAACTCAACAATAATCATAGTTGCCCTTTATAAATCATCACCACGGTGACTTTATCCCGCAGTACCCTGCTGGTACTCCTCCAGCTAGGGCGAGCATTTGTTCTTTAGCAGAAAGCTGATCTTGTTTAAGTTCCCTAAACTGTTGGCCCGTACGTCATTCTGTACTACCTGAGGCAATATTGTAATATACTCCTTTATAGCCAGGAAAGGAAACAGGAAATTCAGAAAGGAATTTTCAGAATGCATTTTTGTTTAACACCTCACTGATAGTAGGGCATAGTGTATTTTTAGTCACATCTAATTACAGATGTGGACTGTGGACTCCAGTATTACAGTTTGTTTAGATGATTAGGAATAGATGATTTATATTAATCGTATAAAAAAAAAAAAAAAATACAATGTCAAAAATATACAAGACATGATTACTTCGTATTTTTTGTCTGGCTTGCTGACCATTTAATTCAGCTATTAGGAAAGAACTTGATATTACTATACATAGATTACTCCAAAATAACGTATTTTTCACCACTTTGAAGCACGGTGCAACATACATTTACTTTGTATCTCGCTGCAGATTACACCGTGTAACAATTTTTTTTTTTTGTTTCTGGGTAGTAAGTGTTATTTCCTAATTGCATATGCCTCAAAAGTATAGACAATGGCTATTATTCCCCACAAACTTTGCTTTTGTGACCAGGACAGTGATATTTCAAAATATCACTATTTCCAATGGGAAAACCGGCAAATGTTTGTCTTTTCGTTCACATAAAGTCATAAAAAAACAACATATGAATCCAAATTAACATGTATTTATACTAAAGTAATACAAAAATGACTACAAAAAATTTAGAAGTGAGTAGTTTTTCGAGATTTATGATTATACTGTAAATACAGTAAATACAGTATAATCGTAAATCTCGAAAAACTACTCACTTCTAAATCTTCTGTAGTCATTTTTGTATTAGTATGGTGCTGCTGCCCCCTAATGGGCATAATAAGTCATAGCCATTTCATAAGATGAGTTGATCATTCCATTGGACAATGCTGTCATTATGAGGTCATTACACTGTTTTATTTTTCAAAGGTATACACATTCAGTGTGTTTTTGGTTGAAAATGAAGCTGAAAGCAGGAGTGGTTCTTCATTATTTGTTCCTGGATAATGCTTACTGTCTGATGTCAATAAAAAATGCCAAGATTTTAGTGGAGTATTTCAAGATGCTGGATGTGCACAACAAGAGCTCCCTTAATGGTAAACATTTAAAAGTTTTTATCGCTAAGTCTGCGTTGAATACTGAGATCATCTCAGTAGCTGTGAGAACGCACAGGCTGAATGATAGACAGATGTGTAGCTAGTTAAATGACTTCATACATTAATTCATCATTGAAACGCACTTATTTGAAAGTGGGACCAATTTGTTTCTTTACTAAGTTTAATGGAAAGCAGAATGTTTTATGCTACTTTGCAGACAATCCAATTTGAATTGCAAAAAAAAAAAAAAAAAAAAAAAAAAACCAGCCGACTATTTGTTAATCCGTTCCGATTGTAGATATCCAGTTTTATCATTTTCTCCACTATACAACGGATCTGTCAGATAAGGAAATCATGTTGATCTTTGACATGTTGGACTGGAATGCCAGTGGAGAGATTGGATTTGAGGAGTTTTACATGCTAGTCTGCATCCTGCTTGCTAATCAGGTATGAAAAAGGATACCGTGAAAGATTGACTTTTCCACCTTACCACTGAAAATCATAAGTAGAAATTATATAAGAAAATGCATCCAGTCAAGGCAGTAACATATTCATTGCACAAATGTTTTTAAAGATATCTTAGGGATACCATTATAGTTTCCCTGAAGAAACCCTAATAGATCCATTAGCAGATCAGCAGCAATTCTAGCCATGGCAACCCATATGCTAGTTCTGATATTATACTATGGTAGAGGAATGGTGGTACCACTGGCATGTCAACATATGATGTCACCATGCAAGCACTGGCTCATACAATGACCTTAGCCTACCCGATGCCACCTAGGTTCCTTGTGGATATCGTTAGTTTATGTGTCTGGTTTATGCTTTAGGAAACTGATAGAAAACCATCTAACACAGTACATAGAGCATGGTATAAGCAAAGTAAAAGAAGAATGGATACCATGATGTTGTTTTTCTACATCCAGTTACATACGTTGGATGACCTCTTCTCCAATTTGTTTGCTATTGGTTTGGCGAATTGGCACTAATTTCACAAAGCAGTTCTAGGTAGCATATAATCTGCTATATCTAATTCATTTACATACAAAAAATATAATAATAACATTTAAATAAAATAAGACATTTATCCTTTAATCACATAGACTTACTGAGTGAATTTCTGATATCATTCCGTCTTATCATTTTTTTGAAATCGGGTAACAAAGACAGCTTGCTAGCTCGCAGCCTAAGTGCTAGCAGTGCTTTGTGAAACTGGCCCCTTTTCTCTACGTCTCCCTAATGTTTAGAACAACGTTGAGAAGCAGTTCATCTCACGTCACTCCCGGCCAGTGTTTGAGCTCATCGACATGGACGGAGGACACACCATCAGCCCTGCCGAGTTCCAGGCCTCAGGATTTCTCTTTAACCTCAAAGGACACGCTCTCAACCAGATCTTCTATGACTTTGATGTCTCAGGGGACGAGGTGGGACCACAGTAACAACTGTTTTAAAAGACATTGTTATAGCGAAAATTACATATGGAGATGATAAATCCACGTGGCTCATGTTCTCTAATAGTGTCCTTGACAAATATCAAAGGCACACAAAAAGAAGACAAGGAATAGTGCTCATAAAACAATAATGCTGAGGTGCAAAATACAACAATCTGCTATTTACTGTACTTCTATGCACTAATTATACAGATCTGACCAGATTCCAATGTAGCATGTCTTATTTTCTTCTACATAGAACCTGAGCTACAAGGAGTTTAAGATGTTCGCCATGGCTTGCATTGACAAGCAAGAGCAGACAAAGAGGGAGAAAAAGAAAAAGAAAGAGAAAAGCACACTGAGGAGCCTGGGAGCTTGCCTAGTGAAGAGCGCTAACCCATAACAGACAAGCCACAAACCTTCCCCCGCACAGAACAAAGAGTTCGGAGGAGGACGCATTAGTCGAGCCTATCAGGTTAATGCAATGCAGATTACAAATGACATTATACAAACACGTGCAGCGCTTTAATAAACAACCAGGTTTATGATAATAGATCTTATATTTTACTTTTTTTTGTTCTTCCAGTGAGTATCTGTGTGTGTTTTATAGGATGAAACCATAACACTCTTTAAACACACTTATGTTACTTAATACAATGAATACCTTTGATAGGGGTGCCTTTGGTTAAGGAAACCTGCTGTTCTTTATGTGTTGCTTTCAGTATCAGTCTCAACACAATTGCCTGTCTGACAGATAATTATTATTACTATTACTTCTTAAAAGAAAACACTCACTCTAAAAACATGATAACTTTGATAACTTTTAAACTATAAAAAGTTATATTTAATGTTTATAAGTAAAAAACTTTGCAGACACAGAGCCTTTAAAAGATAGTAAAGTGTTGTGTTTTCTTTTTTTCATATCACAATGAACAGATTACAAAACATCACAAAAAAAGTACTTGACATAGCACTGGGCAAAAACAAAACTGTAGGAAGAAAAAAAAAAAAGATTATCAATGTCCAGCAAACTTCAAATGTCAATTGCTTTTCTTTTGTCACTTTTCCATTACTATCCTGTGTGCGGACTGAACTGCTTTCATATGACGAGACTGTGACTTTTCAACTCTGCTGGCATGTGAATGGAATGAGGAAGGTTGTCCCCACTCCCTCACGGGCTGCTTGCCCTATCGAATGACATGCTTCGACCCAGAATACACTGCTGAGGTTAAAATGACTCTGGGTGTACAAGTGCAAATGGCTAACCCAGGAACAAGGCATAGAAACAGAGTCGTCTTTCACCAGAAGTGGTATAGTACCAGATATCATGTTTTCAAATTAAAAGACATGTGCTGCTTTTAAAACTGCACATGTGAGACTTATGTAGCTAATAGAATTTCAGAATGGCCAAGATTGATGTAATTAGTTTGATAGCTCCAATGACTTTAATGAGAGAAAGGGTACTGCATGGACGCTCAAAGTTCTGGTGCTATTTCTTTAATGAGGCCCTACTATATAGTACGAATTACAACTGGTCTTTCCAGTAACAAGGAGGTCAGCAGCTAGCTAGTGGGGCTTGCATATTTAGCTTTCATTTTAACAAGCCAAATCAGTGTGCCGCACATAGGGCACCCTTAGTACTGCATGGAGTAGCAACAGGTCTCATAGGGACACAATAACCAGTTTATTCAAACTTCCAATACAAATCCTTATTGTGACTTTATAAAAAGTCATGGAATCCATTTTCATATTTATTTTTTTAAAAATCACACACAAAAGTTTGAGCACGCAAATGTTCTTCAATCATCAATTTTCAAACATGCTGTTTTTGAACAATTTTAAAGAACGTTTTAGGGCAATGACATTTTGAGAGAATACATCAGTGATGACATTTGACAATAAAACAGTAGAAAAAAGGCATTCCTTTAGGTAAAAAGAATGTGTAGAAAGGGTGTAGATTAAAATTAAATTAAAATATATGAATGTAAAAATGATGGTAGAGGTATTTGTCTTGCAAGGTGCATAATTTAGTCTTTGCTTCTGGTAGAAATTAAGAAATCTGAATTGTGATCAAATAAGAGATTTGCTAAAGCGCTCCACCAAGGAAATAATTGTTAAGGAAATAATAATCTTCAGGGTATACACTACAGCTAAATACAATTATATTCGGTTGTCTAAAGCTGTTGTCCTCAGTGGCAAATTATAATTGAATAGGTAGGGAGATGGGTCTGCGCTGAGTGCCAATCACCTGAGTTATATTTAAACTTCTATCTGAAAAAGGTGAAAGGCTTGCAACATTACAGTACAAGCCCACATCACCCAATCCACTCAACACACAGGGGCCTATTTTAATTTTCAAAGCAGTGGCAGATATAAATATCACTGCTCAAAGATTAAGTAGCAAGTTCTGAAAAATACTGTTACATGTCCCCAAGTGTTGCTACAACTGTTTAAATAACAGAGCTGTACATTTTCTTTTCTTTGTTAACATCCTGACAACTTTTTACACTTACAACTTTAATGTCTGTTTCAAAGCTCTTTCAAAATGTCAGCTGGTGGTGTTCCATCCAAGCGGGCAAATGGTTTATTGACCCACATTGTTAATGTACAATAAGTAGACTGACTATAAAATGGAGTCTGCAAATAAATGCCAGCAGTATTATGATCTGCCACGGTTTAGGATCTACATGAGCTTATTAAAATTGAGCACACTAGCCGTTATTTCTCTTTCTGGGTGCAGACAGACAATTCAGGGACTTTTAATAGTAAAGATCAGCGGCTGATTCAGCTGAAGTAAGACTTGGAGCAGAAATGGTACTTGACTAAGTTTTAGTTTGTATTAAAAAACAGGCCCATCAAGCAAGGAAAAACAAAAGCACTTGTCATATAGCAGTTATAATTGGAGGATGCACACAGTGCATAGGAGACAACATCCTTGACTCTGCCTCAGATTCTATACACCTAGGTATCTCATACAATTCATGTGCCATTTAGTTATCGATTAATAAACTGTGCAACGTGGTAAGAGAACGCCAGTTTCAAAACAATGCAGAGCACTCTACTTTCTTATCTTTACTTTGTGTGCCTGAAAAGAAGTTACATTATACAGAAGTTACATGGAGGAAGGTTAACCTACATTGGACATCAGGTTTATCAATAAGGGTATTATGATATTCCGGGACTATAAAATATAAATGTATCAGTTTGCACTTGCTTAAAGGAAAAACAAAACAAAATGCAGAAATCAATAACTGGTTGCAATAATGTAGCAGAAGTTAAAAAAAATAAAAATAATAAATAATGTAACAGACACTAAAAAGCACTGAAATAGCAAATAATGTACTGAGATACAAGGTTTTAGGAAACAGTTTAAACTATTATAAAAAACAGCTTTGTATTTGTATGGCTGTTTTTTTGCTTTAATAACTTGTAACCGTCGTGTCTCAGAATCTCTTTATTAAGACTAAAACCTGGTACCCAAGAAAGCTCACTGGAACGTGCTGAAAACTGCTGTAATAAAATCACCAAAGCAAGGCACATTTTTTTGGCCTGGTGAAAAGTAAATATTAATTATTTAAAAAGCAGAAATGTAAGTTTCAGCACAGAGAATCCGCTTAAATGAACAGAAATTGCAGATGATTTATGAATGTGAAGGGCGCTCAGGGCCTGAGTGAAATATAAATTTGGACGGAGGTCTCGTCCGCGGGTGCCCGACAGCTACCTGCATGAGGCCGGCTGGAAATACATGAACAGATACATGCATACCAGTGCCGCAGATAGGACGTGGCTATGAGCCACCTCCCCCTAAGACGCCAAACCATGAATGAATAATGAAAAAAATGTAACGCTCTCCAGTGGCACTCTGCCACCTAAGCCCCAAATATTGAATTTAATGAAAATCAGCATAAGACACAGCCCATACCCCAGAGTATGACTGCCCCGGGGAAGAGCCCAGCCTCTCAAACCTTACCACATACCCCACAGAACTACTAAATACGAACCACTCAGCACTCAGGTAAGGAAAAACCCTACTGACATATTTTTTTAATTCTTTTAGGGGGAAATCTCAGGAAATCCGTGGCTGAGGGCAGCCCTTCCTCCAGGCTCTAAGCGGTCAACTCCTGTTTCGGCCTCCCAGCACTTGACTGAGCAGCCGAAACAAAAAGAAGAGTCAAGAATGAATAGTGCACAGAGCTTTTATGCGCCTGCTGATGATGTATTGTTTATGGAGCGGATTCTCCTTCCAGAAAAGCAACCAAGTTTACAATTCTTGTTTTGGTATTAATTTCTAATTGATCAAACAGATCATACAATAGGAAATTAAAAAAAACAAAAAAAAAAAAAAACAAGATTGTTCTATAATCCAACATTACAATTATTAATATTCCAGCTGCTTATTACCAAGGGTATACCATTTAGAGAGATCAGGAAATGCAAAGGGTTAAATGGGTACAAAGTCTAGGTTAGTAATGGGCAATGTCTTTAGAGGATACTAGGGAATCACAGCTCATCTGCAGGGCTAACATT
The DNA here is from genome assembly GCF_017654505.1 of Polyodon spathula. Taxonomy (NCBI): domain Eukaryota; kingdom Metazoa; phylum Chordata; class Actinopteri; order Acipenseriformes; family Polyodontidae; genus Polyodon; species Polyodon spathula. The sequence continues at coordinate 6,271,004 of NC_054555.1, read as the reverse complement.
GGTCACAGGCCTGCCTTTTGCTGGTTTGTTAATGCACCTGAACACAAAGCATATTCCAGTCGTAAGGAACCCTTTTGTCTCTCTGGAGCATTATTAATGTGAGACTGCCATCAACAAAGCAATGCCTTTGCAAAAAGCTCTTGTTTGCAGAGATACTGCTATTCTGTTAGGAAACCTATTAATTTCTCTAGGAAATTTGGCATGTTAACAACACTGTATCCAACAGAAGCATTTAGACAGCTCAAGACACATTAATCTTTTTCTTGTTTCATTTTAAAATAACCTTTATATATAATAATAATTTGTACACTACTTGAGATTCTACACTACACCTTGCCTATGACTAAATCATACCATAAACATAAATGCATGTCAACAAACATAGAACAGAATGTAGAGCTCTCGTCTATTTGTTTAAAAAAAAAAAAAAGTGTTCACTTTCATATTTGCAGCCCTTTGTGGCCGAAATGCATGGCTTTTTTCTTTTCTTTTACAAAACAGACAATTCATCCTATTAACACACATACAAAACAGAATAATAGTTATAAACGTTGTCTTTACATCCAATCTTATTTATTGTACAGGTGTTCTTTATAGAATGGGATGTGCTGGTTTCAATGCAGCCTGCGCTGATTTGTATAGTATCTAGTGGACCTCAGAAAATAGCTTGCATTTCTATGTATATGTGCTTGGGCAGATGTTTCTGTCTGTGTGCATGTGTGTGAGTGTGAGTGTGAGTGTGGTGGGGGGGGGGTTGTTCCAGAACTTCCCTGATTTGATCTTACCTACATCAGAGTTCCTCTACTCTGTGCTTGGTACTGCTGCTGGTGCTGGTAGGAGAGACCTTTCCTACATGTGAACTATAGGTTCAGGGGCAGATCAAGCCACTGTGGTGTATTTTATTTCATATTCTTATAAAACATTTATGCCATGCTCTTTGACAGACCGCAATCCACCAGTGCCAAAACAGCAAACCCACTGTACAAATTTGACCATCATCATCAATTGTCCGACAAATAATTTTATATGGTTATCTAGACTCATCTAGCCTTGACTGTTGATTTCACTTGCATGCAATCCAAAAGGCATCTATTGTTGACTGTCAGGCCATGGGTTTGCATTTTCTGTACACATATTGTCCATTACATAAGCAGTAAGTCTCTACTTTCTACAAATGTACTACTACTGCTACAAAAAAAAAAAAAAAAAAAAAGAAATCTAGGAATATACTGTACATGGTTACCCCACTAAATATTACCCCTTTAGCTCCAAAAAGAGTTATAAAAGTATGTGTAATTTTTACATACATTAACTACTTCACTCCTACACATTTTCTTTTTGGTAGATCTGTAGACAAAAAAAAAAAAAAATCTGCCTTGGTGATAGTAAGCATTGCTTATATAAGTAAGACAAACAGCTCTTCAGTGCGTCCGTTTTTCTCGTTCTGTTGACATGGGCCAGCACCAATTTGCCTTTTATTTCCATCACAGATGGAGGATGATTTATATATTTGTACAAATTAGTGTGCAGGAAAAAAAGAGAAAAACCAAAAAGTAGAAAAAAAAATAAGAGATAAGACAAGAAAAAAAAGGCTTGTATTAAAAGAGGAAGTTACTATTTTTTTTTCAGTTTTCCACAGGTGTTGGGCTCTGCAGAGGCTGGCTGACGATCACCTGCACTACATAGTCCTTGGAGATTTTCAGTTCGTCGAGTTTCATTTTATCTGTCAGAGGCCGGCCAGAAAAGAACCACCGCTGGCTGCCAGGCTCAACCCCCTCCTCAGAGTGCAGCCGTCGCTTCATGTGGTGGACGGAGTCCGTGCTGCGAACAGACAGTTTGAGGTCCTTGCCCGTGGACAGACGCAGGCGGAGCTGGCACTCGTGCCCAGAGTTGGGGGGTGGGTCAGGGATGTCCAGTATCTCCAGGTCACTCTTCTCTTCAATCATATTGATGGGAGGAGCCAGACAGTAGACTGGCAGCTGGTATCTGTTGCCCAGTTCATCATAGCATTCAGTAAGGGCACCTAATCAGACAAAGTAAAAATAGAATTAGTTTACAGTAACCAGCTATTGAGCAGGCCTGGATAATACTGTAATGATTATCAGCGAAAATTGATCATGACAATCATCTTAGCTTATGTTTTAACTCCCATTACTTACAACTTTCCTTAGCTACTGCAAAAGCATTTTATTTTATTTATTTATTTATTTATTTATTTTTACAAATAAGTATTTCAGATTCCCATTAGCGTTTGGTGACTGTCAGAAATATTGATCATATTTTGGTACAAGAAATAATCAAGACTATAAACAAACAAACAAAAAGAAAAATCGATTACATCACAATAAATTGATTATTATTCCAACCATCCTATTAATTTACCCCTCAAAATAATAATAATAATAATAATTTTTTATTTTTATTTAGTAGTCGCCATATAGTTTTTTGTTATTTTCTCCCCAATTTGATAGTGTCCAATTATAACTTTTTAGGCTCAGCTCACCACTACCACCTTAATCAGGAGGGGCGAAGACGAACACACGCTGTCCTTTGATGTGTGTGCTGTTAGCCGCCCGCTTTTTTACACACTGCAGCCACCCAGAGGTACAGGTAAGCCCGCAGGCGCCCAGCCAGACCACAGGGGTCGCTGGTGTGTGGCAAGCCAAGTACACCCTGGAAACCTAACGCTCCCTCCCCCTGGGCGGTGCTCGGCCAATTGTGCATCAACACCTATTCTTCATTCTTTTTCATTTCATGTAGAAATAAACAGCAATTCATTTTGTTTAAGAATAAAAAACAAACAAATTGACTCATTTTAAATGATGTATTTAATATTTAAATTAGAATGTAATTCCATTCTTTATCTTTTCATTTATAAACAAAAAAAGTGTGACAGGTCGTCTCAAATGACTCTCGTTTAACTAGGACAGCCACTTATTTCAGGGTATTTTTACTTCTTCACGATAAAGCAGTGCCAACTGTAATGTGAACTATATAGAGCTAGAGGAGCATTTGTATGGTTTTCAGTAATGTAGGAACAGATCTGCCGCCAGGTGGAATCAAAGTATGTTAAAACTAAACAAAACCAGCCAGAGAATCGTTGTTGTGGACTGGAGCAATACTGGAGTACTGGTTTGTAGTTATCCGTCATTGTGTTACTGCAAGATTCAAAAACAGGAAGCTTGGTCAAGCTTGTTGACTGCTTAACAGTAGCTCCACACAGCCATCATACAGATATGTTTTCAGATAAACAGATTTTCAGGCTTACTTATCCGCATTATTCATTCTTACTTCTGTAAAAACTACTTGAAAAACACTTCAGGATTATCTGCACTTTAGACAACTAACATTGTTACGAAAGGAAGATGATAAGGTGATATGACAATGGTTAGAATTAAATTATTGGGCACATGTTTTAGACAAAATTAATTGCTTCATGTCCCCCCCATGCGGATTTTTGGTATGCCACAGTGTTTGCACTCCAGCTCTTTATTTTCTTCTTTGTTAATTAGCCAAACCCTTTTTTTTTTTTGGCAGTTCGAGTGAAGCCAGACAGTCTGGTCTTGGCTCAAGCTTTTACAATTCGCCCACCTTAACTCCAACAACATGGCACATTCATCTACTGCAACCTGGTGTGAGAAGTGATTCATCCTTTCCAAGAAATGTAGTTGGTAAAATGTTTGAATTTGGTCTACTGTAAAAACAGTTGTCTGATTTATATACAATGGAAAGTAGGAAACATATAGTAAGCTCAGAGTAACCAGGCATCCACGATCTTGCCCCTTTAAACATCAGATACATTTTTGCTACTAAAAAATGACGGCATGATCATGACACAAAGGTATTTGAAGGTATTCCTAATAAAAGTGGCCACATCTTGCCCAAGGCTTCACCACAGATAATTAACTCAGTCAGTTGAGAGAATAGTTGTGAAATGTGAATTTGGGCAAAGCAGCAACTTCACAAAATGTAATGCATCAGTACTAGCTCGACAATAACAGGACTGGAACACATGTGCTTTAACCATTTCCATGAGAAAATGGGTCCTTGTAGACCAGTACATTTAAACCATATACATTGCATCAGCAATTATGTGCACTGTAGGCTGCTAATACCCAGGATGGGTATAAAGGAAATGTTTTAAGTGATTATTAAGATGGCTATTCTAATTCCAATTTACCAATACAGGGGGGGAAAAAAAGAACGTCCTCAGACACCTGGGAAGAGTATTATTTCCTGGGTTTGTGTAAAGTACTGGGGAACTTTATCCTTCTCATTTGGATGCTTTTATTATCTATTTCCCCTACTAGTTATTCTGTGAAACAAAATTCTGTCAATACATAATAGTTTAAAAAACAGTAATTCAGCCATCTTCTTAAACTCTAAGGGATAGCATTACATTTGTTCAATACTAAGTACTTAACAGTATTTGTCAAAATTCAGATTTGTCATGATTTAGAACTGTGCCAAATGCATGCATGCGTGCTTATTAAGAACAAAGGAGCTCTTTCATGGATTGCCAATGGGGAAGCTTAAATCACAGTATCTGGAGCAGTTGTAAAGACTTCGCCATACAACTCTCAGGGCTTGAAATTAGCACTGGCCTGCCAGTCTTACTCTTGGGCAGGGACACAGTACTGCATGTCACACAGCAATACGCTGTTCTGGCACATTTATTTTTTGGCCGCCTGACAGCAAGTACCCTGGTATTTTAAAAGGTGACTAAGAAATAAGCAAGCCACCATTTACTTTACACTTCAAGCAGCTTTTACAGGAATACCAGCAGCAGAAATGGAAGAGTTGGTCAGGAAATTGTTGTTGTAAGAAATGACATAGGACAGACAGATAAAAGTTGGACTGGGTACTACAAGCTGGGGCAAGGTCAAGTTTGGCAAATATTTACAGTGATAATGTGTTGATGCATAAAAACTTGTTTACTTGTGTATTCCGTAGACCAGCTGCATTACGCGATGGGTCCACAAAAGTAATCAATGTGTGAAAACATAACATAACTGCTCATGGCTTTCCACACACATTAACTTTCTTGTTACCCACGCAAGACTGTCACTTTTTTGTCGATCCTACTGAATACCTGCACTTTTAAAACTGAGATTATGCTGCTTCAAGTGCAGCAGGTTGATCTGAAGGCATCTGCTTTAAAAGTACTAAACTGAAAATCTGCTTTTTTTTTTTTAAACATTTTATCTAAAATTACAATGTAGTACATACTGGGCCAGTAGAAAGAGAATTCCCATTATGTTTCTTGTCCAAAGAACAGGTAAAGGACTGTATCATTACTGTACCACAACAAAATAATTGCTAGACAAATAACAGGTAGTCAAATCTAATGGAAACAGTTACAGGGCAACAGTTACCAAGGTTCGTTAAGCAACGTTGCAAGAAAAGCACAGCAATGGTGTCAAAAACATTACAGGAATGGTATATCAAAAGCTTTTTGTGCTTTGTTGCTATGTAAAAATAAGTCAAACAAACAACCAGTGCCTACTGTACATGCTGCCTCCAGTGAATCTGGATATGCTGCATGGTTGATCAAGAAGACTCTTTAGAAAGTTCTGTCCAACCTACCACCAGGGTCATTAGTAACTGACACGTACGGAAAGTTGATGCATGTCTGCCTAACTAGGTGCAGTGGTTTGAATCCTCTTGTTGCAGCAGGTACTTCAGGCTCTTGCAGGACACTGCACACATGCTGCCCTGTCAACTCAGACAGGCAACCAACAAACCAACCAGCCAGTCACTTGGACAGCCTGTGACTGAGTAACTCGTCTGTCACCCTGCTGCCTACAACAGGGAGTCAGCCACTAGAAAGTCTGGAACCCTGTCACTCTGCATAGCTATTCCACAGTCTTCTTGTCAGTCACTCTGTAGGAGGGGTCAACTAGCCACAAAAGCTGCCACGCTCGAGTGGCATATATCTGGAATGCACAAAAATGTGTTTCAATGCCCTGTTTATCTCCAAGGGCAAGTTACCATACAGACTCTAAATTCTGGTTTTAGTTCACTATTCTGGACTTCAAAGACACACTGGGGAAACACTAGCAAGGTATTCCAAAGACAGTCAGCATGCATTCATTTATGTTCCTCTTTTTATATAAAAGGGATAACCATTCTATACAAACTGTAACTGTATAGGGACACAATAAATAAATAAACAAAAGAATCCATGCAAATTATACTGAACCTTGGATTATCTGCGAAACCACACTTTGAAAAATTCATACAATATATCAAGAGGTGGGGACTTATTAACCAAAGCCAAAAATTCATCTCTACACTATAGATCTCGGGGTACATGCATCACACCACTCCTGACAAAAAACAGCTGTGAAGTTTGTCACCACCGCAGGATGCTCTCTCAGAAAAGTTAGCTTTCCCTCATGGATTTCAGCCCTTTATCATTCAGGGTTTCCACTCAAGACAAAAGCAGATAAGAACATGTTCAATGCAATGGCTTCCTTGCTGCACCTAGACAATCAATACGTTGGATGTTTCAGGGACAAGAGTCTGTTTTATAAGCCAGGCAGCCTCAGTGGAGCTGCCTCATATTGATCAAGTCTAAACATTTTCCTCTGTGCCAAGTGCTGACGTACTTGCTCACCTGGAGTGCTGAAACGCCTCCATTAAAGCCATGCAAGCCAGTCACTGGGACTAGCAATTTACACATTTTGTAATGAAATCTATTAAACAAAAGACTACACAAAAAAAGAGAACAGATGTGATTAAAACAACTGCTGATTAAAGTAGCGTAGTCATTTCTGCCCAAATTGAGAAGAACTAAACCATAGTTACCCATATAATCCTTAATGCATGTCTTAACATTTTTAGTTTGAATTAAGATATGCATAACGTCTGATTTTCAAGTGTCAGTTTAAGGCTTGCTTTCACACTCTGTGCAGTATAGTACTCAACCAACTTCAGCTAATAAAACTTGGTGTTATTTAGCTCCACAGCCTATCCAAGGTACCGTAGCCACTGCCAAGAATCCTGGCATAAGGTGAAACAAGCGTAACTTTTGAACAACAATAGACATCCAACACCACTCTTTGTTCAGGATTGTTAGCTCTTGGTACTGGGTTTCTTGGTGCATGTTGTGTGCCTACAGTATGAATAATACACACCATACATAGATGAGCTGACATGAAAGGGAGTTAGTTAGCAAGGGCAAAGTAAACGCCAATGTGAAACTCTAAACCACTACCCTTAAGCACCGTGTACAAATTTATATACATATAAAATTAATCTTCCAAAAGTGATCATTTATTTTAAGAAAATGCTTTATTACCTTCTTAATGAGAATAATCAAAGTAGCACTGCACATGACTTTATATTATGTTCTGGATGCTGTGTGGTGATATGCAGTAGTTGAGAACACTGCAGAACTTTCATAAAAGCACCAATTCACACAGGCCCGGACGTGTGGCTGGTCCTGTCACTGCCAGGGACGGAACTTTGGTCAATGGGAAGGAGGAATAGTGCTTCTGTATCAGCTGGTGTTGGAATCACCAATGGCCCACTCATTTAATATTAAAGCAGCCAATGCTGTTTTTGATTAGAACAGGCCATTCTGTTGGATGATATAACCTAAATAAAGGGGTATTTTCAACACAACTTCATAAGGGAGATGTAACATCCATTGTTATTGGGCCATTCCATGAAAATGGCATGTTTAGTAAACTGATATATCAGAGTAATGGCAAACCAAAAACTTTTGCAGGGATTTCCTATCCTAAAGATGAATTCTATACATAAAAAAATAAATAAAACAAATTGTTTCTTAGTTATTACAGTAGAAATGTTATTTTCATAAAATTAAATCTTAAATAATACTACACAATATGATGATGGAACACGCTTGTTTATTTCTGCAATTCCTAAAAATCTTTTAGTGCATCGTCATCTATGCGTTAATATGTGGATGTTCACTTCCACTATGTATGTTTCAAATTACCTTGGTTGGCAAACCATTGGTTTTTAAACAAGGTAGCGTATGGCAGCAATACTGTCCAACCCAGTTCTACTTCATGCAGAACTAGACAGCGTGAGTGCTAGACGATACACACTTATCATACATTATGCATCCCTCAGACTCTGAAAACTGGTTAAATATGCAGTATTTATCTGGACCCTAACTGCCTGTTTTCCTGTATTACTGTTACACACCGAAGGCTCTGGTTACTTTGTATTCATCTTTAATGGGCCTGGTTTAGGTTTGTCTTGTGATGTGCAACACAGACACTGCAGGAAAGATTACTCTGAAATATGTCAGTTTATGAATCCATAAATATAACACGGTGAACTAATTAAAGATTAAATAAAGACAAATCTTATCCAGTGCCAATTACACAATTCCTTGCCTAAAAAATCAACAATATGATACGCGATTTGAAATGCAAGTAAAACTGTAAGAGAGTGATGTTTGTATGTAAAGGCAGACTTCAGGCATCCCCTGATGTTACCAAGATCATTATTTTCATTGCAACTAATATGTGCTAAATAACCAATTTTAACCACCACTGAAAAGGCGGTTCTCTAGAAACTGCATGTGTAAAACTCTGAAGTCTAAACATACAGCAAATACCGGTCCCTCAACTATATCCCTGTCACTGGAGACAAGCATGCCTAATAGAGACAGAGACCCTGTGAAATCCAGGATACTAAATGCAATACAGTATATGGCTAAACCAGGGTCACAGGTTGGTAACCATTAATGTATTCACTTTTCACAATAGCTCACCTGCTGACTTGCTCCTCCGTTTACTACACTGCAGTACAGTAGCTTCTCTTCTGTAATAAAGATGGATTTTTCAATTTGAACTTGCAAGTAGCCGACTGTCTTTTATTGATCCTAGCCAGAGACCAAAAAGCTTTTTCAATATCTATTTTAAGGTCTTGTGGTTATTTTAGATTGATATGGCAGTATGGGTTTCAGTCTGTATTGTTCAGTCAAGGTTTTAGTTGCTTTACAAATGTAGTTTCTTCCCTGAAGTACAGTAGATTGTAAAAATCCAATCACCGGAAGACTTGGGAAACAACAGCATTAATACAGCATTTAGAAACCAAGCTTTTGCAACACTTTGTTAGAGACTGGTGTTACACCCTTTCAAAACTAGGCATGTCAGCACATGTACTGTACCTTATTGAATTTAGAAATCGCACGAAATTTTATAATCAGTTTACAATTGTTTTCATGAAATAGTAAAAAAAGAAAAAAAAAAAAAAAAAAAAGAGCCCAGTTGTTTAGTGGTGTGGCTGCCTCAACTGTCAAGGGCAAACAGGAAGCCTGCCCTTCAGACTTTAATCCACTTCCCCTTTGTAAACTGAGAGCGTCGCCTTATAAAGACACATTGTATATGGTTGTCTACCCCTACAGAAGTCTGTCTGCATTACAACTCTACAGTTTAGTCCCTGGAAAATAAATAGGTGATCCATTTTGAAATTGCACTGTATAATTCACAAGTGTAACTGCAGAAAGATCTGTAAGAGCATTTAAAAAAAAAAAAAACAGAAACAACACACACTTTCCCCATGGTTTACAGCCCTTTTCTTCCTCAACATTCTCAGCCAGTCAGCTATGAAGATCAATTTGTACATGTAATAACAGTGACCAATATGCTGAATTAAATGGCGGCACATTTGCACGGGAATATTTTCCTTGTTGAATGAGCTAGTCAAGCCTTATTCAGTTAGATATTGTCAAGAGTGAAACATTTTCTCATTAAAGGAAAAAAAAATAAACACCTCAGGCAGATGCTATAAAAACAGCAGAATTTGGAGGGCTGATTTTGGGTTGAATGCAGGAGCCCTGAATCGAGTTTACTGGATATAGTATAATTAGGGCTTGAACTTCTCTGTTTTTATTTTCTGAATCTATACAGTCCTTTAAATGTTAGTTAGTAGTTGTTAAGCTGTCTGTGCATCCTAATAAAAGAGAAGGAATTAAGGAATGGGATTATTTTTTTCTTTGCTGCAAATCAAGGATATTTTTAATGATGAACTTGCTATCAGTGTATGCTCCATACAGGGTATTTTATGCTGAAAAAAAATCTGGTGAAGACAACTCTTAAAATGAGTGAAAATAACAAAAAGCACAACGATAAACTAGGCAACTCCAAGAATGAAAAGCAAATAGGATCAGCGATGAGCAATTAATGAAATCTGTCACGTCTGTCTGAAAGAAAAAATAAGCAAAACAGAATCAGCCTCAAAGATAGGAAGGTAAAAAAACAAGTGACATTGTTTTGTAATTAACAGCTTTTTCTGAGTTTAATTAGAAAACAGAATCGGCTCAAAGGAAGTTTAAAAGAGATGTTAAGGTTGTGATAAAAATGAAACCCGAAAACTTCACATATAAAGGGACGAAGATGCGTCTAAAGAAACAGCATGTTTCTGCTTTGAGGACGACGTGAAGCATCTCACCTTCCTACTCATAATCGGCTATTTTAAAATAACAAGAACATGATCCACACCCAGCACAATATGCAGTACAATCTAATTGTTCCAGATTTAGCATGACTCAAAATCTCTACTGAATTTTTGCGGGTCTAATATTATGCAGTACATTTTAAACCAGGTAGCTAAATTATAAAAATATAAACGAAAAAACACCCTGCTTGTTTTTAATAATAAATAGATATTGAGAAGGAATGAAGCAACTGTAAGACACAGCACCCACGAAAATGGTCCTGCATGCATTTGCACTCCACTACAGCATTAACCAACAAAGAAGATGTTTCCTTTAAACACTAAGGAGGTTGCATTTTCAAGAGTAAGTTACATTCCCTCCCCTGCTTGGACAACAAAAACACATTTAGAACAAACCCCCGAATTTCACTCCGCAAAACATGCAAAGAAAATCTAGTTGGGCTTGAAATAATGTGATTATGAAAAATAGTTTGCATTGAGTAAATCAGCTAATCCAGTAAACTGCATCCATGGTTGTCCCAGGTTGTTAAGCTCACTGAAATGTTTGTGCACTGAGGACAAGGACTCAAGATCACAGAGCAGGGGTGTCCACTCCTGGTCCTGGAGGACCGGTGTCCCTCCTGGATTTTGTTCCAGCTGTACCATAAATTACTTAATTGGACCAATTAAGTGCTTATTAGAAGCTTAGTTGGCCCAGTTAATTAATTTAGGGTACAGTTGGAACAAAAACCAGGAGGACACCTGCCCGTTTGTTGAACTACATCATATTATTAGCACTGTCATTGCCAAATGGTGAACCCCTATATAAAAGATACTATACAGGGCAATACCGTCACATTATCCAGATAAAAGGTTCACGGTACGATTGAATAATTGCCCTGCTGAATACTTGTCATTTCAAAGCAAAGGGACAACAGAAAGAAAAGTTAATTCAGTAAGGCAGAACCCCATGTGACTGGAGCAAAACTGTCTTGCAGTAAAAAGTATAAGACTTAATTAACCTGTCAGCTCGAGTATATATATATATTATATATATATCTAATATATATATATATATATATATATATATATATATATATATATATCTATATATCAAGTCAAGTCAGACTTGGGCATCTTTAAAAGTTTCATGAAGTTTCAAAGTGATGAACAGGGTTGCAGGCTGTTGCACAAATACAAACAGCATAGAGATCAGCCATTTGTCTTTTCAACCTTTTTTTTTTTTTTTTGTTGCTTGCAACAGCAGACTTCCAGTAATGTACAATGTTGAAATGACATGATTTTTATTTATTTATTTTTTGCCCAGAGGCTGAACACCAAAGCAATTATAATGTATTTTCCTGCAAGCCAGACTCCTCTCAGAATAAACCTGGATATGCATCACTGAAAAACAGGATCAGAAGGCACTTCACCTATGGGCTTCACCTCTGAGAAAACAAACAACCTACCGTGTGGTAAAGTTATATTCGCACCATCAATAATGGCCTGTGCCAGTTCTTGGTCACTGCTTTCAAAAGCATGGGCAGCAGCCTTGAGGGCATCCCAAATCTCTTTGCGCCCCTCAAAAGCAGGTGCAGTGTCCCAGAATTCATCCCGCTTGCTGCGAAGTTGTCCGTCTGTCATGGGGTAATCACTCTTCCATTTTGGCTTTTCTTTCTTAAGGGGCTGATTACGACCCAAAGCAACTAGGAAAAAAAAAAAAAAAAAAAAGAAACACACACACACACCATAAGATAAATTCACAAAGGCAAATCCATATGAAGCAACCAAATGCCTTTGTAGTTTCCCAGACAGCAAGCATGTATACATTTTGGAACTGCAATGGCAGGCACTCTACATTATGCAGACCATGACAAGATTACACAGGTGGTTTGAAATAAAATTGTAATAAGATTCAGCAAAAACTTTGCAGGTGAAGTATTAGCCCAGTACAAGAGAACTCTTAATTCACAAGCCACCCACCCCAAATATACCCCTCTCTTGTGGTTGATGAGGTACTGTCTCTAGAACAGGAAATGTTGCAGCAAAGATTTTCCTTAGATTCCTACAGGGCATAGACACCATCTGTCTTCACCTGCTGAGGTTCTCTGCAACACTACAGATGTGTAAGTTTGGTACATGAGAGTGCATTTCTAATAACAGATATAAATATATATATATATTAAAAAGAAACATATATAGATTTCACAGCGAGAATATAATATGATTTACCACATGCAATTATAACAGACCACCTTAAGTGAGACAGTTTTGAATGCTTCGAAAAAGGAATGGTTCATTTGGCAGCATCTTGCTACAATTATTCCAAACCTTTGTCTAAAACATATGTTCTAACAAAAGAGGAATGAAGAAAATTGTTTCCTTCTGCCAGATGAAGGCAGCTCTTCTCTGAAATGTGATTTTATTTTGCAGTCAGTCATACTGTTGGAGATTTAAGACACAGAAAGGACATAGAACTACTGTATGTTACATATTTGATTGTGTTTTACTTGCTTTGTTTTTCTACAGCTAAACATTTGGCTTTTTCTTTCATACCACTCATGCAGTGCAGAAGTCTGTAACTGTACACTGCATGGGCCACTGAGCAAATTATTCTTGCCGGTCTAAATAGAGACACATATAAAATATGCAGAATTTAATTTGTTATGCCTACATGGGTGGCGTATAAAATATCAAATTGAGGCAGATTGAAATGACAATTACCACTACATTATACAGTATAGTAATCTTGTCATCCCACAGCAAACGTATACTGTTGTGCCACCAAAGTTAAAAACACTCTTGCGATACGGTCATGGACAAATGAATACCCTGAATAACCCAACAAGTACAGTATAAATTGCCCTGTAAGGAGCAGGGATGTGAATTACTTAAGTGTGTTATAAAAAGAAAACAAAACACCAGCACCCTTACGGGTTTAATGAAAAAAAAGAGGTCATATTGAGCATACTGTGTGCCAATAACCGAGTGCTGCAGGTCTGAAAAATCAGAGTCGTGCTGCTTTCCCAGATGTTTCTCGATCTGTGCTCCAATGCTCCAAGCCTCCTGGCTGCCATACCAAAGAAAGGAAATGCTCGGAACATCTTCATGCACTCGGAGAAGGGCTGTGTTCACACAACCTGCTGTGCTTTTGTTTTGAGATTCATCTTTAAAATAACATTATTTAAAACAAAATTACACATAACAATAAATAGTAACGACAACAACAACAATCCATTGAATTGTAGGTTTTTTTTTTTTTTTTTTTTTTTTTTTTTTTTTTATCAGTTTTGCAAAAGTAACATAAATGGAGATTCGTTTTAAAATAAATAATTTGAAGTCCTAAAGAATGACTGAAGAGATCTAAGGGTGGGAAAAAAAAAAAAAAAAAAAAAAAAAAACAGCCACTTGCCAAACACCAGCCTGGTGCCAGCAATCGAACCAACTGCAATCGGGTCTGTGTAATTTAGGGCAATCCAAGAATAATGTACTGTACAGTACAATAGTACATCTTTGTATGCCTTGGCCACAGGAAAAAAAAAAAAAGCCGGGGCAGTGGTGCTTTCATTTTGATATTTAAGTTGATCCCAATGAAAAACAACAAACTGCTGGTCTGTCCATGTGGGTCACTTGCACCTGGACATCAGTCACCCTATAGCTGTCAGGAAGTCGTGGAGACATACAAATTGAATTTGTTTTACATGCAGAACCACCAGCATTCCTACATTTTCACAGCTTTCATTTTCAGGAGTCCATTTTCTATTTTATTTTTGTTGTTGTTAGGGCATTTGTATGTTAAATGTTAATTGCATTTTAATTGAACAGTGTTTGTCTTGCTTTAAGGTATGCGGGGTAAGTATTGTTTTATTCATGATAAAATCAAACTTGTGTTTTTTCCTAAAAAAATTTACTCAAAGTTGCTTGTGCTAAACTGCTTTTTACAAGTGAACTTACAAAAAAAAAAAACAAATCAGCAAATACCTGAAAAACAATTATATTCCAGCAGAAACATCATAAATCCATTTTCTATGCATGACATACACAATTACTGTACAGTGCAATAAGCCATCACTGACTTATTCATGCGTTCTTTTATGTATCAGCATAAACATTTTAAGAAATGTTTTGGACCTACCTACCCTATTTTCCACACTGTTATTGTCCCAGATATAGGTTTAAAAAGCTTTGAAAGCAATGCCACATTCACAGGAGCCGATTAAAAGGACATCGTACCAAACTGCATACAGCATCCTTAAATCATCTCCATCAACAGCATGTCCAGAATCATCAGTAAAAAGCACCATTAAGTGGCAAACAGAAAAAAAAGCATACCTGGTATAAATCCAGCTTCAGAGAGACAGTAAGAAGCAATACACAAATTGTCTACCACTTACAGTAAACTGATTTAGACTGTTTGCGATTTCCTGTCACATTTATGAAACCCTTTGCTCTACATTTGCAATAAAAGCCATTGACCTTATGAATAAATGGGAGTGCTGTCAGTCTACATCTTTCAGCTATTTCACACTTAGCCCTGCAGTTCACTCACTGTTCAGACACCTTGTCACTATGTCGGCTGGTGTGCATGTACAATAAATGAAATCCGTTTTCAACATCTTGTTCTGTACGAAAAGTCAAAATGATGTGAATTACTGTAGCTAAGCTTTCTTTCAGTTAAAGAAAAGTTTGAAAGATTAGTAGGCCTAATGCTTTCAGTAATACCACCACTGTGGTTACAGTATGTGCAATTAATTAGTAACTACCCTAATTAATGCCATATTATTAATGCCTTTCTTGTAGTGTTGTTATTTGAGACACCATACTCAATGACTGGGCTGTTTTATCAAACATTAAAACAGTCATTTTCTGACTTATTTAATCGTGGAATCAAATCACTACTTAGAATAACATTCTTGTTTCGTTCTTCCTCATGCCAGGAAAATGAATTGTGTGCACATTGATCATGCCTGGTATCTCATCTGCATGAACACACCACTGTTCAACAATTGTCGATAGTCCTCATTGTTGTATCAGCTAATGTAAAGTTTAACGACTGTAGTTATGACTGAAAAAAGATAAAGGGACACTGCACAGTGTTGCAGCATTGTAGTATCCACTTGCAATTATTTGCACTTACCAGATAAGTGCAAGTACTGTACCTGTATTTTGACATTTATCTCGTTATCACCTGCAGCATTTTAACATCCTGATAAGATACTGTCAACAATTCAGAACATGTCTTTCTTGTTTAGATTCTCTGTTGCCTAAACAAATCAGTAACAAGATATGTGGTTTAATGAAGCTTAACTCAAGTTGCCTTCAACTTGAATTGGTTTGGTATTCCCTCAGAAGCCACTGTGATATAAATCTACAGTGTACACAGTACCATCTGGTTCTCTATTGCATGTAGAAAACTGGCTCCAAAACTTACTTTGTGAACAGTACAGTAATGGTCGAACGTAATCTCCGTTTCTGTGCCCCTCTGCATCAGGAATAATCCTTTTTTAATAATGAACACTTTGGTCACTTTGAAACGAGTACCCTACCAACATAACGAATCCACACGAAGGCACTGAAGATTGACACTGACTTTGATTTTGAAGATGGTGACAGTTCCTGTAGAATGATTTTTTAAAATGATTTTTTTTTGTAGATTCAATTTCTCTTTTTGACTTAAACATGTAAAAAAAAAAAATATATATATATATATATATATATATATATATATATATATATATATATATATATATATATATATATATATATATATATATATATATAATTTTAGTGTGTAATTTACTACCCCTGAACGGAAATAAAAAATTAAGAGTTTATTTTTAGTTCTTCGGTAAAATATCAGAAGCCATGCATTAATTATTATTATTATATTATTATGATATTATTATTTATTATTATTATTATAATTCTGATCATTGGTTAAGGACACATGCTCAAAAAACAATAGTTTAATCAGTATTCCAGAATTGGATTTTTGTTCTCTGGTAAAAGCAGTGGTAATGGAAGAATTCTCATCTGCAAATTCATACTATGCATTCAACAGCAGGACAAACACAGCCATGCTTGGAACTTCAGGTTATATATACTGTGGCTGCTGGCACCACAGTAGAAACAAACCAGCAGAACCAACATCCACATGATGCATCCCAGGCAACTGCGTCTTATTAAAACATTAAACTAAAACAAAGGGAAAAGTAAAACCGGTGTTACCAAGTAAGACATAATACTGTACTGTATGCACAATACTCAAAGTCAATGCTAACCCTATAAATCGAGCCCAACAATGCTCCTCTGTTCTATTTCTTTATTTCTTAGAACACCTGAAATGCCTTTAATTCAATGAAGATTGCAGCAAGCAGCACAGCTGTAAGATGAATCTATGGTTACATTTTTTATTTTTATTTTTTTGTTTGTTTTTTGGCATGTCGTAGCATTGTGATTTCAGGGTGTCCCTATGCAAGACATCAGTTGTTTACTCTAACTTGAATTACATTTGCCTGCCATTACTGTATACACTCTTGCCTTGGTATTGTCTGCTAGCACGTAGTTATTTTCATAGCCAGTTAAACATTCTTTCCAATGCAAAGGGATTTTTTATTTTATTTTATCATAGGTCTTTTGAAAATCATCACATCACCTACAAACATGCTGCAGGCAATGCTACAGTAGCATTAAAATGGTCAACTATTTAACAGAGTGGGAGAACTTCACTTGGAAGAGCCAGCAATATAAATCTCAACTGGTTTTGAACAGCAGTTCGATAATTCTTTTAATTGCTGTAGCAGAACCACAAAAAAAAAACTACTATATTATACCACTGAGCAATTGCTGCTAAAATGAGATACAATTTCAAATTACTCTAATACTTCTACTTAAACGTTATAATCTCAAGTTTGACTGAAATAGTCCAAACCAAAACTACGGTAGCAAGAATCTGCCCTATATAAGTATTGTTCTCCTTCTTATATTTTCATAAAACACATTAACAACAAATTGAACTGAAACTTATGTTAATATAGAACCACCACAATAGCAGATTCATAAACAGTACTTTCTTATGTAACATTCTTATGTGTAACAAAAGCATAATATGTAGAGCAGTTTTCAAATGAATGTTAATCAGACACTCGTTACTCCATTATATATCTTACTGCCACTAATCAGATATTTAAACTGTGATCATGCTCAGTACTGTAATGCACATGCTGGGAAATCTGGTCAGAGGGTGCTTTACTACAGGAGGGAACTCAGCCACCAGTGTATTAACACAAGGCTTGGGTGAAAGCTGTACGAGAGAGGATGTGTTAATGTCACCTGAAAAAATGACATGCTGCTGACTGCTGGGTCTGACGGGATCGCTAGTGTTGACCCATCCTGGGCACTGTAAACAGCCATTGCCACCATGCCACATCACATCAACATGCTTTAGCGTAACTTTGGCTCATTTCCTCAGAGTAACCTGAATTATTGTCCGAAAGCGTCCAACTGTGCAATACTCGATGCATGCAGCAATTAGAGGACTGCTTTAAACTGTCTGGTTTATTTCTGCTAATTACTTACATACAACATAGCAACCGAATTAGTGTACATTATTCACCTTATTCAACCAATAATAAAAAAAGGAAACACAGCTATGCTAGACAGCTACTGTTACAGAATCTTTCCACGATACGATATACTGTACAGTACCTGGCATATCAGATCCCAACAACAAGAAAAAACAAACCAAAAAGATGAAGAGGTCTAGCTGTAAAGCTGTGAATCTGGAGCCTATTGGAAAACCAAAGATCTCTTTGCTTCTATCTTGGATAAATCAGTAAATACAAACCTAATATTATTTCAATTCCTCTTTGCTCTAGGCCCAAAGTATATACTGCATCACCACTAAACACTTTATTTACAGCAGAGGAACAGTAATGTACAGTAAATTACATTTTATTTAAAAATATTTATTATGACTTTATCTTTAAATAATCCAAAAAAGACCTACAGGTCCACGTGGGAATAAAATAAAAACATTATAAATATTATTTCTGTCTCTAAACCTTCTTTTAGATAACACTAGGTCTTTTCATGTCTGATCTATAAAGCCCCCTGAATGCTGATGTGCCAAGCAATGGCCTGATAACTCTCTGAGTACAAATGGCAGAACCATCCTCCAGAAATGTCCTGAGGACAAGAGAAAAAATAAATAAAAAATCTCTGTTGCATCCAAAAGGACTTGCACAGCCTCTCTGAGCACACATAGAGCAAACAAAGAAAGGTATAAAAAGAATTTGCAAGATTGCACTGTACATTTGTTAATTTCATATTCATAGCTATAATTTACATTACAACTTGACTGCTTTATACATATCTAATCACTGCCACTCTCACCATTCACATAAATCAATTATAATTTGCACATTTAATATATGCTGGGTCTGTACAAGTACTATACAAAGTGTTTTGGGGATATATTCTTTAAAACAAATCGACTTAGAAATCCAAAGTTACTTATATTATCTAATGAAATGTAGAGTATGTTCATTATGTACAGTAGTAAGACCCAGTAATGTACCCAGTAAAAGACATTGCCAGTGACTTGGTAAATCATAAAAGACAATGAAGTCAAAAACAGCCTGACATTGCTCCTATCATGTGAAACACAATAGGAGCATTACCCAGCTGACACTACAGCATTTAGGGGGCCTATACAGTGAAGTTAGGTTTTCAGAAATGCGCAGACCTGTGAAGGAGTTACATTTTCCTTCCCAGCCTCCCCCTCCTTCATCCCACAGCTCTTCAACCCAATACTAGCCTACACAACACAGGCCGCAATGTGCTGGTGATGTGAAAAGCAGCTTTACACACATGGCTATAATTTAGTATTAGGTTTTTAAATACATTTCTTTAGTTCAAGCCTGCACAAGATTATTAACCAATCGCTAATGTCTTTAGGGCATTTAAAGAGGTGGTCAACCTATATGTAACATTATGCATCCCTAAAAATAATACTATTATCTGTGGAAAGCTTACAGGCTCACCCCAGGTGAAAGATCAATCATATTAGCTATTAATGCCTGGACACGGACACAAACTCCACTTGTACCAATTGACCTGTAACCTCCATGCCCCAAGAAGAAAGCGAGCATGTACACTTATCCACCAGTAACCAAACACTTATTACGTTTACTATCAACATTTCTGAGGCATTTGCTGAATGCTACTGTACATAATGGTGTTACATGTACAGTACCCTTTTGTGTTCGTGACACCTGCTGCTTCTCCATGTCAGTTATTTTTCCTGTTCACGTTTTAGTTTACGATGAACCCTGGGCATCACTGTTACAACTAACAGTGTATTTCTTGCAACCCTAAAGCAGTATTGTCTAAAGTTACAATATATGGGTCCAACTGTCTGAAGTACAGAATTTTCTGTATGGTTTCTGTTTAAGGAAAACCTGCTTGCTGGTCATGCATGGATACACATTAACAACAATGTGAATTGGGTATGTGAATAAAGAAAGTATCAAAAAAGATCAATGTGCTCCATAGGGTAAAAAGGTTTTTCTTTTAACAGGTTGTGAAGTTATGCTAGCTTTCATAAACAACTCGAAGTATTCATGAAATGAGGGTAAGGCATGCTTTTAATTAAAAATCACTTGTTACTAATCCAAATAACTTCATCTGAATGCTAAATATGGTGCTATGCATACTAGAGAAAGCAGAGAAAAAAGTGATATTCACAAAAATGCAAAAAGCTTTAGAAATGAAACGGCCACTAAAAGGCACCATAACAGGGGCTCCTAATAAACAGTTTGTCCTTGTTTTTCAAAATCCTAACCCATAGACAGTGTTACTGCAAACAGAAATCTAAATCTGTCATTTTCACCCTGAAATCCACCACTTTAAAATAACTAGAAGAGGTAGCACATTTCTCTTCACACTTCTTGTTTTGTATTTTAAAATGACAGAAAATGTTCAGTCAAAGCTGCACAAGTACAAACCCTGTTTGACTGTCATTCTCAAGTATAACCTGGGTTTTCTGGACTTGAGGCATTGAATATCCAGTGACCTGGTTTTATAAAAACCCTGGCAAGAAAATATTAAGAGTGGGAAGCCTATTATTTAGCACAGGTCAGGAACTCCATCCCATATCCCTAGAAATTAATACAGTACAGCCTTACAAAAGAGAAATGTACAACCCTGCATTAATTATTTATATTTCAATGCAATTAGTTAAACCACAGCTGGCCAATGTATGGTGCAAGGGGCAAGGGACAGTGTGATACACCAGTACAGCAGCTCATTATGGAAATGACTAGCTATAGTATAGTAAAAAGGACTAGCTTTTACACCATTGTTTTGCCTTATCATTTAAAATACATTTACATAATTGCTATTCATGTTTCTCCATTAGAAAATGCATCCTGTATTTACACTGAAACAACAGTTCCTAATTTAACTGGGGGGAGAGAACAAAAAAAAAAAAAAAACACAAAACCGACCTTTGTTATTCATAGAGTATTTAATGAGTAATGTTATACGTTCATAAAGGTTTCATCTGGTTAGGAACAGCATATGTATGGTGATGTCACATGTAGCTGTTATCCCAGACTTTATCAATAACCTGACCATAATGCCAGTTCAGGAATCCACTGCTAGTTTTAACACTCAGCTGGTTTAAGTGGAATTTGTAGATTTTGGAATGAGTACCTTTTAACCTAAAACAAAACAAAACAAACAAAAAAAGTGTATAAATGGACTACTAACAGTATCACCCTCTTAATGTTAAATACTTGCCGCAGCCAAGATATTCTAACAATTTCTAAAAGGATTTGCTGTGAATGCTTCTAAAGCCAAAGAAACAAAGGCTTCCTTTGGAACTTGGCATCCAGCCTCTCTCCAGATAAAGCACTCCTATTCCTGCCATAATTTCCACAAGAGCATTCATAATAATAACATTTTGCAGCCAAGCACAGACAAAAAGTTACAGGACCAGTTCTGTGGAAATGAATTTCATATTTTTCATGTGTCTCAAAATTGGTGGTTGGATTAACGCATTAAAATGAAAACAGCAGAGATAATTTAATTCATTAAAAAAAAAAGGAATATTAATGAAGATGGCCCTTATATGTAGCAACCGTGTATTACGTTAATGAAAGAATTTCTCATAGCCACTGCCACATTTAATATTGCATTACAATTTACAATGAGTTGCAGTAAAATGTAGGATGGCAACTCAAATCACACTGTGGCACAAGACTTAATTTACAATTTATACTAACATCATACAGCGCAATGTAAAGTGGGCAAACTGTCTTCACATTTTAAGCTAATCCATTATTGAACATGTCAGCTGTTGTAGTGAGATAAAACTAAATAATTAGGACTGTGAGGTTGACCTGTGCTTACTGACAGAGAACATGAAGGAACGGCATATTTTAAAAGATACAGTCGACTCTCGCCAATACACACCGGTTGTGACTGGACCCTGTTTTGTACTGGACAGAATCAGGCAATATTTTTTGTAAGTCATTTGTGCAGTTTGGGTCACATTACTACAAAAATACATCATTGCACTGGAGAAGGTACAGAGAAGGATAGCTTGGCTGTTCCCAGGGCTTCATGACATGAGCCATGAGGAAAGGTTAAAAGAAGATCTCTTCAGCCTAGAAAAAGAGAAGGGAAAGAGGAGACTTGATTGAAGTCTATAAAATCAGACATGGTACAGTCACAGTTAACCCAAGACACGACTTCAAATTTAGCAAAGTGAATGGAACAAGATGGCATAAAGGCAAGCTGAGTACAAGTAAGTTTAGAACAGAAGGCAGAAAGCCCTTTTTTACATTGCATGGAATAGCCTGTCAGGTGATGCAATAGGTAAAGGAAACACTGGAAACATTTAAAAAAACATTTGGTGCTTTTAAATTAGATCTCCCTAGTATGGAAGAATGGGATGAGTCTTGATGGGCCGAATGGCCTTTTCTCATTCGCAAACTTTTCTTAAGTTCTTATGCATAACCAATATCATCTTAGGCAGTGTACAGTAATATTACATTTCACCACAGCTGCTTTCAGCATTCACTGCACTATGATAGTGTGTTTCTGCTTATAAACAGATTCAGATTAGCAAGAGTCTAAGGTACCTTTCAAACCTCACACTACTACTGCACCAATAAAGGCACATCACTGACTGTTTGTTCACTGGATAAAAAATTAAAATACAATTACATTTAATTCAGCAA